>NW_025536580.1:0-55203 GCF_020615455.1 Coregonus clupeaformis
TATATATATTTTTTACCATTCAAGTCTATGGCCCTTTTTTTCCAATTGAAATGCATTGGGAGCTCATTTAAATATTGTTATAATTAAAAAAGTTTAAATGCTATCAAAAAAAGCTTTAGAGCGGGCTAAATAAATAAAATAATAATAATAATATGAGAATGTGAGAAATCTAGTTGTGCTTTGACTTCAGCAAGCACATCTAATGATGAATATCTCATCAACATGAACATTAAAGACAACTCAAAAGATCCAAATTATTCATCCAGACACACATATCTTTACTCATTATTCACACAGACTTAGACAAATAAACATAGAGCTCTCTTCTACTCCCTCTTCAGTCATTCACATACACACATACTCAATCACCTCTCCCATCCCTTTTCACACCGACACAAATAAACAAACACTGGACCCTAATGTCCTATCCACAGAAACACAACTACACAACTACTCCCAATCCTGAAACTACACATCATACATAGACATTCACACACCAATGACCAATGATGATAACCAAGGGGGAGAAGGGGGTATTTCTCATAAAATATAATAGGTCCATTATGCCATGTAAGCACCTGCCCAGAGACTGCACCACACCACTGATAAGATGCTTCACAATGACAATAATGGACGTAAGTCACTTAAAGTAATGGAATATGCATCGATTTCAGAGTTAATGTAATGTACAGCAAATTCATTACATTGCCTTACATAGAACAAAATTGCTTTTTTTATTTGTTATTAATGCCACTTAGAGGATGAGTGAACTGATGAAGAAGAGATAATGCCACGACAGCAGATTGTATATGACATTATTAGTAATGTCCTAGTATACATTATTGATTCTTGTTACAAAACGGAGTAGAAAAACCTATGAGGGATAGTTTTGTGAGAATTAGACCAAATATCACCCCACACATGCCTTACAAATGACCATACTGTCAAACAGCCTTAATATTTGTACTTCTTTTGACTTCCTCTTTATCTGTTTTTCATTCGGACTTTAAAGACAATATGGTTTTATTTACAAAGCACTGGGGATCAGCCAGACAAAGAGAAAGAGTGAGAGAGAGTGGAACGAAATAAGATATACAGAAAGTACAATGAAATATTTGGACATAGTGCCAACTGTGAATAAAATCTGGATGATTTCCCAAGAGGCCAAATTAGTTTTTATAGGGGAGTTTGGAGGCAGAGGATGGATGTGGGCTTGATGTGTGTGTCAGCAGAGAAAAGCAGTGACCTACTCCTGGCATATAGTAGGCCTCTGTAGGGGCCCCTGAACATAGGATCTCAGATTGTGGTCATTGGGGTTGGTTGACTGACTGATCTGGTGGAAAGAGCTAATGGAGCAGACATGTTGAGTGGTGTGCTGCTATATTTCTTCTGGGGAATAAACTATGGTGTATTTCGTGCTTTAATGTACTTTCTCTATGCCTCACAGTGTGTGGGAGAATCGCATACACAATTGCATACGTCTCGCGTCCTCTCTCCTCGTCTCCTTTTCAAAACCCATTGGATGAGAAAGCCAGAGGTCCCGCCCTTCTGACCATCTCCTCCAATGGGTTTTGAGAAGGAGGCGAGAAGAGAGGACACGAGAAGTATGCAATTGCGATTCTCCCTAGGTCTCTCTCATTCTCCCTCCCTCAGCCTGTGACCATCTCTTTGTCACAGCCAAGAGCTGAGGACTCTTCTACCCTTCTGACCCCTGCCCTGCCCTCTCCTGCCCTTCCCTGCCAGCATGAGGAGTGATGAGATGACCAGAGAAAACCAGACTAAACACACCTAGCCTTAGAGTGACACTGACCTCTGTCTCTTTCCATTCAACAGAACCACACACACACACCCCAGCCCCAGCCTTATCTCCAACTCCTATCCTATGTCTAACCCTAGCACCTAGCATCCCCTTAACCACTGACAGTGTTAATAATCCCAGGAGAAGGCTGCTGGGCGAGCCAGGAAGATGGAGGTGTGGAGATGAACTCATTGTGATAAGGTGCTCAGTGTAGTTGAGAAGTATTTGATACTGACAGGATATGACAGTGCTGTAGAACTATACATGCTGTACAATAATTAGAACCTTCCCATGTGGTCTGCGAGTTACAGGCAGGACATTACTGTGGAAATACATGATCAGCAGGACACATTTCCTGAATCTCTACTAATATGAAGAAATCCAACAGGAGTGGCAAATGTATTTCTCCCTGGACATTCCCATCCTGACAGTACGCAGCCACTCTTATATACAAGCATGTTCATGTACGTATGCACGCACGCACACACCCTGACCCTGAGCTTACCCAAATCCCTCTCTGGGGAGGCCTGCAGTCTGAAATAGTCCATTAAATTCTGATGGAGGGTGCAAGGGATGGGCTTCTGCCATGGGAGGCTTACTTCACATTCTTGTGGTCAGCATGGGGTGCATTCACACGCAATGCAGCAATACCTCTCTTTATCTCAGTTTTTTTGTATTGAGTCTCTCCCTTGGTCCAGCAGCATTAACCCCGTAACTAATAACTCTCCTCCCAGCAGAGAACAGGTGGGGGAGTTTCCTGTGGGAGGAGGTCGACACATTTGGTTACCTAAGAGACTAGTGGACATGTTTGGTCTGGAATGGGTGTGAAAGGGGTGGGGAGGGTGTGGGGGCAGTGGCCAGCTGTCCAGGGGGATGGGTGGTAATACAGCCCACGGACCCACTGTCAAATTTGGCAGAGACCAGGCAGCAAGGTCACCCCGTCATCCAGTTCTCCGGGGCAGAGAGACCTGCCCAGTGAACCACATGCAGGGCTCAGCCCATTCCAGTGGTTGACTGGTCTGGTCTGTATCGGATCTCATTATCGAACGAGCCACAGAGTAAAGTGCTTCTCAGAGCGCACAAATTTAATGGCCTGTCTTTAATAAATCATTGGGGGTGATCATTCTTCCATTAGACTCAATCACACATTAAATTAATATAGACGATTATACTGCACACTATACACAGATTATGACGGCTTAGTTTTAGAAAACCCCTTTGATTTGCCATATTATCGATAGTGACCTTTGTGTGACCATTTCAGGTTTGATATAGAGCCAGAGAACTCATGCCAGAATCAGTGCTGGATATAAAGAGCAAACATATGTACAGTTACAGTGGACATATCTACTCAAAGAGCCTGAAACTGGTCCATAGAGACTCCATAACCATGTAACCTCCCAACCTCTCCACCCACCTAGCCGGTCGCTCACTCTTTTACCCTCTATCATCCAACTATTTCCACCCCCTCTCTTTCTTCAGCTCTCCACCTTCTGTTTGTTTTTTTGTCTTTCGGTCCCTCTTCCTCTCCCACTCTTTCTCTTTCAGGCTCCCTTACTCTAAACCTCATTCTTTTCCTTTCTCTGTCAGTCCCCTCCCTGTCATCTTCTTCTTCATCTATTTATTATGAGATGTGGTGGAGCCTGGGCCGGTGTGAGAGTTTCTGCCTCGTCAGCATGTATTGACTTATGTTCACATGATGTTCATCATTGTACTCACATGCTAAAAGCCCAGTACTAGGCCATAACGCAGCCAACCCTGATGCTCACCTCCCATCCGTCCAACACACACACACAAAACACACACACACACACACACACACACACACACACACACACACACACACACACACACACACACACACACACACACACACACACACACACTGCCTTTTTCCCAGACTCAGCCCTCCACACCCTCTCCCAGCCACCACACACACACCTTCTTTACCATTGTCATCAGCAGCCGCATTTCCTGCTTCCTCTGGAGCATCGGCAGTAGCAGTGCTGCTCTGTAAACTTTCAATGACATGCAGAGTTTTTTGTGTATTTTTGATCTCCAGGAAAAGGTCCATAGATTTTTCACTCTGTTCCCCTTCCCAGTGCTGAAGTGACCCACTTCTGACTAAGCTGTAAAATGAGTGTGTTAATGTGGGCCAGGTCGACTGGGGAAAGCTGCTTTGACACTTGTGGTTGAGAAAAAAGAAATATCTAAAACTGTTTGTATAATTTTTTGGGTGATAAAAAAACAAGGCAGGAAGATGGGGGAAAAGACTGAGGGTGTATGAATGAGTGTCCTGCTATTTGTGCACTAAAGGATATACTGGTTTTCTGATTACTCACGCTGCCAGACATGTGTTAGAATATACTTTGAAGGACACATACAACAGGGACTCTATCAAAGATTTACTCATCGTCAGACCAAAAACTAAAACTTCCTTCTGGCTAGTGATGCCATGACTGCCCATCAATCTATCAGGGATAGAATCTGTGTGTGGAGTTTAGCCCCGGTGGGCAAGGCGGTTGGCAGTCTGGGCAGGTCAAAGCCCATTCTTAAATATCATCAGTCAATGTGACAGTGATATATTCACTTTATACGTGAGCTGTTTTTAGCCATACTGAATGTCATTGGCTTTGTGACTGATACCAAAGCAACTGGAGCTTTGAATACACTGCAGTCAAACGCACCCCTACTCCCCTCTCTAAGCACACACATACAGGGAGAAAAACATTCAGATAATGTACAGTCACACACACAAACACAAAGCACTTAAATACTGAACACACAACATCCAAGTCACCCACCCCAATAGCAGACTCTTAGTGGTCATGATATGTGCCTGGAAAGACCCCTCCCCCTGTTTCCTCCGACTAGGCTCCGTGCCAGAGGGCCCACTCCGAGGCCTGTGCCCGGCTGCTCTCTCCTTTCCCAGACAGAGACACAGACAGGGCTAGAGCCCAGGCTTTCCTGTGAAAGGTCCCTAAACGTACATAAACCCAGTTTCTTTCCCCATCTCTCCCTCTCTGTGGACCACTCTGCTCTATTGTTCTACAGTCCTATGCCATCCTATCCTGTGCATGGTGACTCTAATGGATTAAGCTCCATCCTGACTTTTCATGCATTTTGCATCAGGTCTATGTTTAGTTGTGTGCTTTGGCTTTGCATGCATGTGGTACTGTACAGATCCGCAATATATTCTCAGCTTTGTACGAATATTATTAAGCCTCTGTAATAAGGTGGAATATCTGCCTTCAGCTTTCCTGCTCAGTGTGTAAAATTGAATTTGGCATGTTTCTGATTTAGCCATAAATTGTAGATCAGAGAGTAGAAGTTGACCAAAAGGGGGTGAAACAACGCTCTGACAATGAATAATATGAGCAGAGAATAAAGGCTTGTTGTCCTTCAGATAAGGATATCAGTTCTGTGATGAGGCAAATTCAATAAGGAGAATTGATGGGTCTAAGGTCCATCAGAGAGAAAAGCCAGGCAAAGCTATCCCTAATGAGACCAGCATTAAAATTAGAATAGTGGGATGTGTGTGTGTGTGTGTGGTGTGTGTGTGTGTGTGTGTGTGTGTGTGTGTGTGGGTCGTATTAAATGAAGTGCCCTTTAATATAGACCACATGGACAATTCATTAAAGCAGATTTCTAACATCAATAAAGACTTGCTAAAGTGCCAAAATTGTGCATTTTGACATGTCCCTCTGTGCATCCTCTGTGACTTCTAGGAACATTTAAACCCACTTAACCCCAAAATTTCTCCAAGTTTTCACCATCCTGGTTAAGCCCTATTAATTATTTTTTTGCTTTGACAAAGCCATTTCTGAAGATTATTATTTATTTAATGTGATTAATTTTAAGATAAAAAAAACCTGTCCCTCATTTTAAGGAAAACCCTGTTACGTGAACTGAACTCATTTTAATATGGTGAAACTATTGCTTTCTTTTTTCTTTAAAAAAAAAAGAAACATTGAACATCTAATAGTCCAATCATAGTGTAAAGGCAGGTGAGCTGGTTCTACTCTTTTTGGCCATTTTCTGATGTTTTGTGGTGGAAAAAGCATAACACGTCAACCCTGTTACCCATAGATAGACAGACTAGAAATGTTTTAACAATTTAAATGTTTTTGTGAAGCTTGCATTCAATTGCCCCTCCCTGTTGTGCACACTAGCTTCCATTCCCCCTGTCACAAGGGGATTGATGGATGATTTGCTCGCATCTGCTACAAGACCATGGTGCTTGCCTACGGAGCTGTGAGGGGAACGGCACCTCCGTACCTTCAGGCTCTGATCAGTCCCTACACCCAAACGAGGGCATTGCGTTCATCCACCTCTGGCCTGCTGGCCCCCCTACCTCTGCGGAAGCACAGTTCCCGCTCAGCCCAGTCAAAACTGTTCGCTGCTCTGGCACCCCAATGGTGGAACAAGCTCCCTCACAACGCCAGGACAGCGGAGTCACTCACCACCTTCTGGAGACACTTGAAACCCCACCTCTTTAAGGAATACCTGGGATAGGATAAAGTAATCCTTCTACCCCCCCTTACCCCACCCCCCGCCCCCAAAAAAAACATATTGTAAAGTGGTTATCCCACTGACTATAAGGTGAATGCACTCTGGATAAGAGCGTCTGCTAAATGACGTAAATGTAAAATGTAAAATTTGAGCTAAAGTCGTCAACCATGTTATGGTCAACCCTGTTACAGTCAACCCTGTTACTTTATTTTGCACTTAATAGGCAATTTTTTTTTATTGAACCTCTTAAGATGGGAAAACATGTTTTTTATTAAGTTGAACATATGCTCTTTATGGCAGAATGTTAAAACTAGGTGAAATACATATGAAAAAATCACCAAGTTGCACTACTCAAAAGGCACCCAATTGGTGGAACGACCCGCGTGCGTGGATGTGTGGGTTTATGTGTGTTTTTCTATGTGCCTCAGAGAGTGCTCTCTGGGCCTCTCCTTTAATGGATGGCTGCCAGTATTCTGGGTAATTTCATGACCACACATTCTCCGTCCAAGCTTCCCCTGGTGCCCTGCTGCGAGGCTGGATACTGTACACACTGCATGGACCATGTGTGTGGATAAGTGTGTGTGAAAGTGTGTGTGTACAGTGCATTTGGAAGTATTCAGACCCCTCGACTTTTTCCACATTTTGTTACGTTACAGTCTCATTCTAAAATGGATTAAACTGTTTACCCCCCTCATCAATCTACACACAATACCCCATAATGACAAAGCAAAAACTGGTTTTTATAAATTTTTGCCAATTTATAAATGAACCCCCCCCGGAAATATTACATTTACATACAGTGGGGAAAAAAAGTATTTAGTCAGCCACCAATTGTGCAAGTTCTCCCACTTAAAAAGATGAGAGAGGCCTGTAATTTTCATCATAGGTACACGTCAACTATGACAGACAAAATGAGAAAATAAAATCCAGAAAATCACATTATAGGATTTTTTATGAATTTATTTGCAAATTATGGTGGAAAATAAGTATTTGGTCACCTACAAACAAGCACGATTTCTGGCTCTCACAGACCTGTAACTTCTTCTTAAGAGGCTCCTCTGTCCTCCACTCGTTACCTGTATTAATGGCACCTGTTTGAACTTGTTATCAGTATAAAAGACACCTGTCCACAACCTCAAACAGTCACACTCCAAACTCCACTATGGCCAAGACCAAAGAGCTGTCAAAGGACACCACTCCTGCGTTGTCTTGGCTGTGTGCTTAGGGTCGTTGTCCTGTTGGAAGATTAACCTTCGCCCAGTCTGAGGTCCTGAGCGCTCTGGAGCAGGTTTTCATCAAGGATCTCTCTATACTTTGCTAGTCTCCCAGTCTGTGCTGCTGAAAAACATCCCCACAGCATGATGCTGCCACCACCATGCTTCACCGTAGGGATGGTTTTGGACAGGTGATGAGCGGTGCCTGGTTTTCTCCAGATGTGAAACTTGGCATTCAGGCCAAAGAGTTCAATCTTGGTGTCATCAGACCAGAGAATCTTGTTTCTCATGTTCTGACAGTCCTTTATGTGCCTTTTGGCAAACTCCAAGCGGGCTGTCATGTGCCTTCTACTGAGGAGTGGCTTCTGTCTGGCCACTCTACCATAAAGGCCTGATTGGTGGAAGGCTGTAGAGATGGTTGTCTTTCTGGAAGGTTCTCCCATCACCACATAGAAACTCTGGAGCTCTGTCAGAGTGACCATCGGGTTCTTGGTCACCTCCCTGACCAAGGCCCTTCTCCCCCAATTGCTCAGTTTTGCAGAGCGGCCAGCTCAAGGAAGAGTCTTGGTGGTTCCAAACATCTTCCATTTAAGAATAATGGAGGCCACTGTGTTCTTGGGGACCTTCAATGCTGCAGACATTTTCTGGTACCCTTCCCCAGATCTGTGCCTCTACACAATCTTATCTTGGAGCTCTACGGTCAATTCCTTCGACCTCATGGGTTGTGTTTTGCTCTGACATGCACTGTCAACTGTGGGACCTTGTCTAATCAATTTAATTTACCACAGGTGGACTCCAATCAAGTTGTAGAAACATCTCAAGGATGATCAATGGAAACAGGATGCACCTGAGCTCTATTTCGAGTATCATAGCAAAGGGTCTGAATATATTTACAAATATTTCTAAAAACAAGTTTTGGCTTTGTCATTATGGGGTATTGTTTGTAGATTGACAAGGATTTAAAAAAAAATGATTTTTAGAACAAGGCTATAACGTAACAAAATGTGGAAAAAGTGAAGGGGTCTGAATACTTTCCGAATGCTCTGTATAGGAAAAGTGAATTGCTGACAGTAAAAGAGGAGAGCCTGGTGGCCTGACTGAGTCCAGAACCTCTTGTTATCCAATCACAAGCCAGAGATGCTGCTGGCTGCTGCTCACTGCCAGACTAGGCAGAATCCTTGCTGTGTATTAGATTAACTGACTGACTCTATGAGCTGCAGGAGCTCGAAACATTGTGGGAACCTCTGCCTCAAAGCACAGTGAACTGATGTGAGGGTATTTCTTGTTATACATTTGCTTTCTCCAAGAGTTAAACACCCCTCTTTCTCTCTCTCTCTCCCGCACTCTCTCTTTCTCTTTCTCCATTTGACTGGCAGCATTACTGGTCTGTGAGAGATGTGTTATCTATCTTTGTATGGTATTAAAGAGATATTTCAAAGCAGTAAAACTAGGTGCTAGTGTGGCATTGACATATGTGTTTGTTACTATATGTGGGTGTTTGGCCATGCAACATTATCCCCCAATAACATCTATAAGTACATGAGTGTTTTCCTGGTGTGTTTCTGAATCCCTTTTTATAAAACTTGGCTGCTAGCTCGGTGGAATTCCTGACGCTTGGAGAGAACTACAGTATGGTTTGTTACCAGGGCCACCCTCTGCCTAACAAACAAGACTGTGCCATAATTAGCTCTGCATGGGCCATCTCAGAGCTGCGATGATGGGGACAGCCATGGAAACACACATCACACACTGCCTAGCTTAGCCTTATGGGGTGTGACGCCTCAGAGGCTGGTATTACCATAGCGATGTGTTCCACTCCAGACATCTGTCTCCTGGTGTTTGGACTGGACCTGTCTGTAGTGTATTGTAGTGTGGGTCCCTGTGAGGGTCATGGAACACAGCAGCAGGGTGTGGCTGTGGGAGTGTGGGTGGCGGGAATCTCCACTGCCGTCACTCTCTCAGTCTCTCCACTCAGCGAAGCCAAACCATTAGCTTTACCCATGATCACTCATCGTTGCGTTTTATGATGTGCTTAATTCAATGTTCTGCTTTTATATCGCTCTGTTTAGTATTTCTCTCTTCCTCGTTCCTCTCTAGAGGAGAACATCGGACGGCCTAAACTTTTCTAACTTTTCTGAAAATCCCTTACTACCGCTCAATCCTCACAATGTTGTTAATGATAGTCCCCTGCCTCTTCTTCTGTAGACTCTGGGCCAGCCATGCATGGTTATCTGCCTTTATAGCTCCAAGCCAAGAAAAGCACAAAGGAAAAAAATTTCCCTGGCAAAAGTGAAGAGATTAACCTCTTCCTCATTTCCCATCCCGTAGGAAAGCGAGTGGCCCCTCCTCCCAGGGCCAGGCATGCAGACTCACATGTCCAGAATAGAGCAGAGCATGAATGAAGTGCCTCGCACCTACTTCCTGTTCACCATGATGCAAAAACCCTCTGACCAATCAATTCCGTCACTCCTCTCATCCTGTGTCCGTCATGTAACACAGACCACTCTAAACATTGAGCCCACCTGTCAATCAAAATGTAATGTTCTGTATCATTTGAGTTCTCAGCGAGCCCATGTACATGAAATCATCACATTCATAACACCGTCCATAAACTGTGATCTCTGTAAACCCCACAGAGGGAAAGATAGCAATAGATAGCAAGCAAGGCAGGCAGGGAAGGAAATAAATGACAAGATAAAAGTGCATTTTGGGATCGAGGAATACATAGAGGACAGTCATTCTCACAGTGTGAGCGAGATTGGAGGAAGTTTTGATAGAGAGAGAAGAGGAAAGGTTTTACTGCTCAGGGACACGTCCTCTTCTGACTTTTTGACGCTGGTCCAAATTTCCTCACTTGGTAAAGCAAGTGGAAATAAATCACAGATAACAAAGGAGAGAGGGGGTGTTGGGGGGGGGGGGGGGGGGGGGGGGTGTGATAGTAAACTGAAACGTCCCTTTTTCAGGACCCTGTCTTTCAAAGATAATTAGTACAAATCCAAATAACTTCACAGATCTTTATTGTAAAGGGTTTAAACACTGTTTTCCATGCCTGTTCAATTAACCATAAACAATTAATGAACATGCACCTGTGGAACGGTCGTTAAGACACTAACAGCTTACAGACGGAAGGCAATTAAGGTCACATTTATGAAAACTTAGGACACTAAAGACGCCTTTCTACTGACTCTGAAAAACACCAAAAGAAAGATGCCCAGGGTCCCTGCTCATCTGCGTGAACATGCCTTAGGCATGCTGCAAATAGGCATGAGGACTGCAGATGTGGCCAGGGCAATAAATTGCAATGTCCGTACTGTGAGACGCCTAAGACAGCGCTACAGGGTGACAGGACGGACAGCTGATCTTCCTTGCAGTGGCAGACCACGTGAAACAACACATGCACAGGATCGGTACATCCGAACATCACACCTGCGGGACAGGTACAGGATGGCAACAACAACTGCCCGAGTTACACCAGGAACGCACAATCCCTCCATCAGTGCTCAGACTGTCCGCAATAGGCTGGCAGGTCCTCACCAGACATCACCGGCAAACCCACCGTCGCTGGACCAGACAGGACTGGCAAAAAGTGCTCTTCACTGACAAGTCATGGTTTTGTCTCACCAGGGGTGATGGTCGGATTTGCGGTTATTGTCGAAGGAATGAGCGTTACACCGAGGCCTGTACTCTGGAGCGGTATCGATTTGGAGGTGGAGGGTCCGTCATGGTCTGAGGCGGTGTGTCACAGCATCATCGGACTGAGCTTGTTGTCTTTGCAGGCAATCTCAACGCTGTGTGTTACAGGGAAGACATCCTCCTCCCTCATGTGACCCTCCAGCATGACAATGCCACCAGCCATACTGCTCGTTCCATGCGTGATTTCCTGCAAGACAGGAATGTCAGTGTTCTGTCATGGCCAGCAAAGAGCCCGGATCTCAATCCCATAGAGCACGTCTGGGACCTGTTGGATCGGAGGGTGAGGGCTAGGGCCATTTCCCCCCAGAAATGTCTGGGAACTTGCAGGTGCCTTGGTGGAAGAGTGGGGTAACATCTCACAGCAAGAACTGGCAAATCTGGTGCAGTCCATGAGGAGGAGATGCACTGCAGTACTTAATGCAGCTGGTGGTCACACCAGATACTGACTGTTACTTTTGATTTTGACCCCCCCTTTGTTCAGGGGCACATTATTCAATTTCTGTTAGTCACATGTCTGTGGAACTTGTTCAGTTTATGTCTCAGTTGTTGAATCTTGTTATGTTCATACAAATATTTACACATGTTAAGTTTGCTGAAAATAAACGCAGTTGACAGTGAGAGGACGTTTCTTTTTTTGCTGAGTTTATAAGAGATGTTCTGTACTGTAACATCAGACACTAAAATACACAAACCTTACTGTGTAGAAAGTTCCCCTCTCACTTTTCTTTGAAGGTACTTCTATTAATGCAAAGACTGTGGACCTGCTGAAATGAGTACCTGGTCATGAGAGGATCATCCTTTGTAGAAGTTCTGACTTTCATGAAAGGCATGGTGCTGCATTGTTGAGTCCCCTTGAGTCACCCAACCCTTTCTGTAAATAGGTACAGTGAAGGAAAAAAGTATTTGATCCCCTGCTGATTTTGTACGTTTGCCCACTGACACAGAGATGATCAGTCTATAATTTTAATGGTAGGTTTATTTGAACAGTGAGAGACAGAATAACAACAACAAAAATCCAGAAAAACGCATGTCAAAAATGTTATAAATTGATTTTGCATTTTAATGAGGGAAATAAGTATTTGACCCTTCTGCAAAACATGACTTAGTACTTGGTGGCAAAACCCTTGTTGGCAATCACAGAGGTCAGACCTTTCTTGTAGTTGGGTACCAGGTTTGCACACATCTCAGGAGGGATTTTGTCCCACTCCTCTTTGCAGATCTTCTCCAAGTCATTAAGGTTTCGACGCTGACGTTTGGCAACTCGAACCTTCAGCTCCCTCCACAGATTTTCTATGGGATTAAGGTCTGGAGACTGGCTAGGCCACTCCAGGACCTTAATGTGCCTCTTCTTGAGCCACTCCTTTGTTGCCTTGGCCGTGTGTTTTGGGTCATTGTCATGCTGGAATACCCATTCACGACCCATTTTCAATGCCCTGGCTGAGGGAAGGAGGATCTCACCCAAGATTTGACGGTACATGGCCCCGTCCATCGTCCCTTTGATGCGGTGAAGTTGTCCTGTCCGCTTAGCAGAAAAACACCCCCAAAGCATAATGTTTCCACCTCCATGTTTGACGGTGGGGATGGTGTTCTTGGGGTCATAGGCAGCATTCCTCCTCCTCCAAACACAGTGAGTTGAGTTGATGCCAAAGAGCTCGATTTTGGTCTCATCTGACCACAACACTTTCACCCAGTTCTCCTCTGAATCATTCAGATGTTCATTGGCAAACTTCAGACGGGCCTGTATATGTGCTTTTTTGAGCAGGGGGACCTTGCAGGTGCTGCAGGATTTCAGTCCTTCACGGCATAGTGTGTTACCAATTGTTTTCTTGGTGACTATGGTCCCAGCTGCCTTGAGATCATTGACAAGATCCTCCCGTGTAGTTCTGGGCTGATTCTCACCATTCTCATGATCGTTGCAACTCCACGAGGTGAGATCTTGCATGGAGCCCCAGTCCGAGGGAGATTGACAGTTCTTTTGTGTTTCTTTCATTTGCGAATAATCGCACCAACTGTTGCTTGGCGATGGTCTTGTAGCCCATTCCAGCCTTGTGTAGGTCTACAATCTTGTCCCTGACATCCTTGGAGAGCTCTTTGGTCTTGGCCATGGTGGAGAGTTTGGAATCTGATTGATTGATTGCTTCTGTGGACAGGTGTCTTTTATACAGGTAACAAGCTGAGATTAGGAGCACTCCCTTTAAGAGTGTGCTCCTAATCTCAGCTCGTTACCTGTATAAAAGACACCTGGGAGCCAGAAATCTTTCTGATTGAGAGGGGTTAAAATACTTATTTCCCTCATTAAAATGCAAATCAATTCATAACATTTTTGACATGCGTTTTTTCCTGGATTTTTTTGTTGTTATTCTGTCTCTCACTGTTCAAATAAACCTACCATTAAAATTATAGACTGATCATGTCTTTGTCAGTGGGCAAACATACAAAATCAGCAGGGGATCAAATACTTTTTTCCCTCACTGTACATGGTCATAAGGGGATCAGCCTTTGTAAGAGTTCTCACTTTCATGAAAGGCATGGTGCTGCATTGTTGAGCCTATTGTCCTCTAAATCCTATTATCCTTTATGACTAGACTAGGTTTCTGTGCCCCTCTCCTCCAATGTCCCTGTCGTCCACATCCCCCTCTTTCTCCTTCTCCCTCTCTCCGTCTCTCCTCTGGCACGTGTTGGACGTCTGAGCGCATCGTGATGAATGCCAATGGGTTCCCACACCGCGGAAGTGGAGTGGAGGAGAGTAGGGGGAGGAGGGAGGAGGAGGGAGGAGGGAGGAGGGAGGAGGGTGGGTGGTCCGTGAGACCTACAGGCCCAGGCTCCATTAGGCTGATGGGTTTTTTATTAAATTAGCCTGTAGGGCTCTTTCTCTCTCTCTCTCTCGCTCTCTCTCTCGCTCTCTCTCTGGATGCTCACTCAGTCCCAGGCCGTCTCTCTCTGCTGTGAGAGAGTCCCACTCAATCACATTAGGGCCCTTATCTCATTTGCAGAGGGAGCCAGAGGGAGTTATGATCCTCTATCGGCAGGAAAAGACAAGGCCTTATAAATAGAGAGGCAGCACACAGGAGATGGGAGTGGAGCGGAGTGGGGGGCGGGAGGGGGGCTGAAAGGGGAGGGGGAGGGGGCTAGTGTTTGTCGCTACGTTAGGGAGTGACAGCGTGTTACACAGCCACCCACCGCCAGCAGGAATTAGTAAATTGGCCATGTCCTTTTACGCTGTACTGTTGTCAGCAGGTGTGTGTTTATATGTTTGAGGAGTAAAGACAGACGAAAAGGAGCACTTAGAGGCTCGTCTTCTCTGTGGAGCCAGGCACACACAACACAACAGAGCTGGGAGGGGGGTTCACTATTAGTTCATTTACAGGTACCCAAGACGCGTGCTTAAAAAGGGATGTCCAGCCAGGACAATGGGAAATAATGATCACTTTGGAAATAAACAAGGGGGTTAGTGACCTTGCGAGCAAGAGAAAGAGAGAGAGAGAGAGAGAGAGAGAAGAGAGGGGGGAGAGGGGGCAGGAGAGAGACGTAGCAGAGACAAGACAGTTTGTCCCTGGAATGTATCATTATCAGCGCGGTGCGGGTGTATGATTCATAGTGACGCCCTACGTAGCACACTGACTGCACCTCACAGGCTGAGTGGGCGACACTGACCAGTTAGACTCACAGGCTGAGTGGGCGACACTGACCAGTTAGACTCACAGGCTGAGTGGGCGACACTGACCAGTTAGACTCACAGGCTGAGTGGACGACACTGACCAGTTAGACTCACAGGCTGAGTGGGCGACACTGAGCAGTTAGACTCACAGGCTGAGTGGGCGACACTGAGCAGTTAGACTCACAGGCTGAGTGGGCGACACTGACCAGTTAGACTCACAGGCTGAGTGGGCGACACTGAGCAGTTAGACTCACAGGCTGAGTGGGCGACACTGAGCAGTTAGACTCACAGGCTGAGTGGGCGACACTGAGCAGTTAGACTCACAGGCTGAGTGGGCGACACTGAGCAGTTAGACTCACAGGCTGAGTGGGCGACACTGACCAGTTAGACTCACAGGCTGAGTGGGCGACACTGAGCAGTTAGACTCACAGGCTGAGTGGGCGACACTGACCAGTTAGACTCACAGGCTGAGTGGGCGACACTGACCAGTTAGACTCACAGGCTGAGTGGGCGACACTGAGCAATTTGACAGAAACAACCGGGGACGACGAGGGACAATGCTAATAATGACAGTCCTGCTTACACACAGACAGACTAATTCTGGTGTGGCGTCACCTTACGCTGGGGGGCACATCTGAGAGGATGCTTTCCAGGGTAGGGATAGAGGGTGACACAGTGGAATTTCTTTCCTTTTAGTGGTTCAGGTCATTGAGTCCAAAGGAGTTCTAAATGGGCCAAACACATGTCGTAATGTCCAAATTACCATTCAATTGAGTTTAGAATCATACATTATGTTCCATTCAACAAGGATTTAACCTGCAGACTGTAACAAACCTGGAATCCTAACTAATTTGCCTCACTGCTACCTATAGTACTGTCACCAGATACTGTATTGTTCACTCATAAAGTATCTTCTCTCACATGTTGCCCACATGCTCACACACTCCAGCACAGAATCTATCCTCTCTAAATCACGGCACCAGCGAGATTAAATCGGGGCCTAAAGTGGTTACGTTCAGTGACATCATTGCTTGCCTCAATTCACAGTTTTGTTCATGTGTACTCTTTTTTACCATCAGTCTAATTTATGTGAAAAATACTTTTAAGAGCTTTCCTTCCCTAATCTAATTCCCACATTTTTTTATCTTTCTGTGTTAAAGGAATCCAATCTGTACACAACGGTGGAGCCAGGAGCCTGTCCCCCTCAGGGTCACCCTGTCCCCTGGTGCTGAGTGCACTGGAGCGTAAACACAGCTGGGGACATATAGGGAACCAGGAACCGCACTGTGTAAATAGCAGGGGAGCAGGACAGACAGACAGACGCACGGCTCAGAGGGTAATAATCAAACTCCAGGTGGGACTCACCTCTCCTCCCCTCTCCTCTCCTCTCCTCCCTCCAGGTCCTGCTGTCTTTTTATGGCAGCATTAGTGATAGAGATCTCTGAGTACTGGCTTCACTTTGAAGGCCATATCAGAAACAGCTTTAACATTAAGTATCAAACCCCATTACATTGGCCATGACCTCATAGGTCTAACTGTGGAGTGGAGTTGCTCGCTGGGAAACCCTTTACTGCCTAGAGGTCATGGGTGAAATGTGATCACATCAAAAGCAAAGGTTTTCCCACGCATTTCT
This sequence comes from Coregonus clupeaformis, assembly GCF_020615455.1. NCBI lineage: Eukaryota > Metazoa > Chordata > Actinopteri > Salmoniformes > Salmonidae > Coregonus > Coregonus clupeaformis. Next base: position 16,509 of record NW_025536580.1, read on the forward strand.
TTGAGGCTGATTTCGGTGGGATGGGTAACAGATTGATTGATCTAAAAATTACAGAAAGTGCATGTTGTGTCATAGTTCGAGGGTTATTGCAACATGTATTACTGGTCATTTTGGGCTATCCTGGCCCTTTGATGACAAACATTCTCGGCAAAGTTGGCTCTCTGGGATGGACGTGGGTGTGGGTCTTTACTGGATATTAGCTCTGTAAGAACATTGAACCACCCTAAGGTGTGAGAAAGAGGAGAAAGAGTGATGTGACTAAGTATATTACAAAAAGCCTTTTCACGGCCCACCTCTAGAATATAACCCACCCCTTTCTATGGCGCTGAACCCACTGCACGTACACAGCTTAAACGGAAACAGGAAGTGATATCACCTGAATCTCTTCCTACAGGAAATGTGTATCTCTCAATTGGGACATACCCCCTCCCTCTCTCTCTCTCCCTTTTTGATATCCTTCTTCAGAGCATGAAACAAGTGTCCATTCTTTAACAGACAGGAAGTTCATTGTTCCAGGTGCCCTTGGTGTACAGTAGTTCTGTCTCCCTGCCAACCCCGGGCCTAGACCAACCATCCAGGCAACGCCACTGTTTACTGCAGCCTGCCAGCAGTAGCCTCATGGCGGAGGGGGGAAAAGAGAACTCATGTGCCTACACCCTCACTCTTAACTTTTATAGTCTAAAACATATCAATATGATTTTTTATGCATCTGCTATGAAAAGTACACTGAACAAAAATATAAACGCAACATGCAACAAATGTCAAAGAGTTTACTGAGTTACAGTGTCACGCCCTGGCTCTGGGGACTCTAGTATGTTGAGCCAGGGTGTGAGTTTTAATTTGTTTGTCATTCTAGTTTAGAATTTCTATGTTGGCCAGTGTGGTTCTCAATCAGAGGCAAGGTAGGTGCTTGGTTTGATTGAGAACAACTTAACAGCCAGTTTTCCCACAGTGTTTGTGGGATTTTGTGTCGCACCTTCCGTCACGACTTTTGTATTGTTGTACACTAAATAAAGCATGTTCGCAAAAAACGCTGCGCATTGGTCCTCTGTTCCTGACGATCGTGACATACAGTCATGTAAGGAAATCAGTCAATTTAAATACATTCATTAGGCCCTAATCTATGGATTTCACATGACTGAGAATCAGTGGCGGTCGGTAACGTTGAGGGAGGATTATTTATTTTTTTATGAGCATGGCCTTATTTCTATTACAGCATATTGGATGACTGTCATTCACATTCCATTTGCCCAGCTCAATGTAACATCGATAGGTTTAGGCTAGTACATGATACTAAAATTTTCCCTGTACCCATCATGAGGTAGCTACAACCTAGCCTATGAATGAAAGTTTACAACGTAGGTGCACAGGTCGAGAGAAGTTTTGAGTAATCAAGGTGACAGACAGTGATACATTCAATGCTGCCTTGCACACTCTTGCCTGCATCTACCTGATCTATGGTGTAATCATTAGTCCAACAGTCGCAAATGATTCAAATTCAGGTATGTTTATCCCCGCTTTCGTTCCGTTTGCTTCCATTTAAGAAATTTTTTTAAACAGAATCGGTGGAATGAATAAACTCCTGATCACACGCAAACACAGTTCACTTTCATAGCAGCCACATTGTCTATATAATTCCTTCTCGTAACTATCTACGTACTCGCCTCCTCTCACCTTTTTCGCTTCGCTTGTGGACTTCAGGACACAACACATCAGCTGTCTGAAGCCAAACCTTTATATCATGACCGCTAACCGCTACACACAGCCTATATCGTTGTCAAATCATAGTTAACATAGCTAGCTACTAGAACTAATGTGTTAGTAAACCCGCTACAATCATGCAGTACAGTGTACAGTCAGAAAGCAGTTTAGCAGTTACATCAGCGGGCCCCAGTGGCAATAAATTGACAAAACAAAAGTTTACCTTGACTTGGAAGAATTCCAGTGTTGGATAGCCATAGCCAGTTAGCTAACATAGAATCGCTCTCTGTTTGAGCCGGGTGTTTGAGTAGGCTAAACTTGCTATCTACATTCGCTAGCTAAGTGAAAGATTAAAAAAATACAACCAAATATAGCTAGCTCTCTCTCTCTCTCTCTGTTGCTTCGCCATAATTTTGGAAGAAATTAATTTGTTCAAAACTGTTCAACTACTGTCGTTCTCTCTTTGAGTCAACTACTCACCATATTTTATGCACTGCAGTGCTAGCTAGCTGTAGCGTATGCTTTCAGTACTAGATTAATTCTCTGATCCTTTGATTGGGTGGACAACATGTCAGTTCATGCTGGAAGAGCTATGATAGGTTGGAGGACGTCCTCCGGAAGTTGTTATAATTACTGTGTAAGTCTATGGAAGTGGGTGAGAACTACGAGTCTCTTAGGTTTTGTATTGAAGTCAATGTACGCAGAGGAGGACAGAAGCTAGCTGACCTTAGGCTACACCATGGTGCTACCCTACAGAGTGCTGCTGAGGCTACTGTAGACCTTCATTGCAAAACATTGTGTTTTAATCAATTATTTGGTGTTGTGAATATATTTAGTATAGTTTTAATCTAAAAAGGATAACTTTTTTAATGTTTCACTATTTTTATTGAAATTTACTGAGGAGGATGGTCCTCCCCTTCCTCCTCTGAGGAGCCTCCAATGCTGGGAATACAGATTATGCATCTGTTGGTCACAGATACCTTTAAAAAAAAGGTAGCGGCGTGGATCAGAAAAAAGTATCTGTTGTGACCACTATTTGCCTCATGCAGCGCGACACATTTCCTTCACATGGAGTTGATCCGGTTGAAGATTGTGGCCTGTGGAATGATGTCCCACTCCTCTTCAATGGCTGTGCGAAGTTGCTGGATATTGGCGGGAATGGAACACTGTCGTACACTTCGATCCAGAGCATCCCAAACATGCTCAATGGGTGGTGTCATGTCTGGTGAGTATGCAGGCCATGGAAGAACTGGGACATTTTCAGCTTCCAGGAATTGTGTACACATTGTGACATGGGGCCGTGCATTATCATGCTGAAACATGAGGTGATGGTGGCGGATGAATGGTACGGCAATGGGCCTCAGGATCTAGTCACGGTATCTATGTGCATTCAAATTGCCTTCGATAAAATGCAATTATATTCGTTGTCCCATAGCTTATTCCTGCCCATACCATAACCCACCGCCACCATAGGGCACTCTGGTCACAATGTTGACATCAGCAAACCGCTCGCCCACACAACACCATACTGTCTGCCATCTGCCCATCGAAGGTGAGCATTTGCCAACTAATGTCGGTGACGACGCCGAACTGCAGTTAGGTCAATACCCTGGTGAGGACGACGAGCACACAGATGAGCTTCCCTGAGATGGAGACACTCTTCAGTTGTGCAAACCCACAGTTTCATCAGCTGTCTGGGTGGCTGGTCTCAGACGATCCCACAGGTAAAAAATCAGAATGTGGAGGTCCTGGGCTGGCGTGGTTACACGTGGTCTGCTGGTGTGAGGCCGGTTGGACGTACTGCCTAATTCACTAAAACGACGTTGCTTATGGTAGAGAAATTAATATTAAATGATCTGGCAACAGCTCTGGTGGACATTCCTGCAGTCAGCATGTAAAGACGATTAAGTTAGTGACATTTTTTATACTGGCCCCCGTGGGAATCAAACCCACAACCCTGGCTTAGAGCTACTCCATGTCGCCGCCCATGAGTTGACCGAGTTCCAATTACATGCTCCCTCAAAACCGGAGACATCTGTGGCATTGTGTTGTGACAAAACTGCACATTTTAGAGTGGCCTTTTATTGTCCCCAGCAAAAGGTGCACCTGTCTAATGATCATGCTTTTCAATCAGCTTTTTGAAATGCCACACCTGTCAGGTGGATGGATTATCTTGTCAGAGGAGAAATGCACACTGACATGGATGTAAACAAATTTGTGCACAACATTTGAGATAGATACTTTTCTTGTGTGTATGGAACATTTCTGGGATCTTTTATTTCAGCTCATGAAACATGGGACCAACACTTTACATGTTGCATTTACATTTTTGTTCAGTATATGTACAGGTGGACAACAGATTTCCAAAGGCCAAGGCTGACCAACCAGCATCAGTGAGGGATTGACTGTGACAATAGAGAGCTTCTCACAGCCAAGCATTTGGCCTTGCTCCATCATCTACTGAATCATAATGGATAGGCATGACCTTTGACCCAATGAATTATACACATTGGAATTATACATGGTGATTTGTGTCTTTGTGCATCTATAACGACACAGGATGAGACCCAGATGCAGAAACAGGAGGCAGATGGTTAGAGTCTCTGATATTTATTAAAATACAAGGGGCAGGCAAGAGGCAGGTCGAGGACAGGCAGAAGTTCGTAAACCAGGTCTGAGTCCGAAAGGTACAGGGCGGCAGGCGGGCTCAGTGTCAGGGCAGGCTGAATGGTATGGCAGGCGGGCTCAGTGTCAGGGCAGGCTGAATGGTATGGCAGGTGGGCTCAGTGTCAGGGCAGGCTGAATGGTATGGCAGGCGGGCTCAGTGTCAGGGCAGGCAGAAAAGGTTTGGAACCGGGAGGACTAGAAAACAGGGACTTGGAAAAACCAGGCGTACGGAACAGCACGCTGGTAGGCTTGACGAGACAAGGCGAACTGGCAACAGGCAGACAGAAAACACCGGTATAAATACACAGGGGATAATGGGAACAAATGGGAGACACCTGGTGTGGGGTGGAGACAAGCACAAGACAGGTGAAACCGATCAGGATGTGACAGCATCAGTGCCAAGTAAATCATTTAGCTGAAATGACTTTGCAGAGAAAATGTATCATAGGGAGAAAACGGCAGGTTTTATAACTTTATAAATGAGAGAATTTGTGGATACGAGCTGAGCATATTGTTTCATTTACGCATTATCTGAACTCATAAGGACTGTGGTATGAACTGTTGATCCCTGAACTGCAATGATGAGTTGCTTGGCATTGGGTGACATATGAGTTGGAACATCATTAGGGAAAGTACTTTTTGCGTGTATCAAACGTAGGATTTTAGTCACTTCTATATAAAATCATAACTGTCATAAAGACCAACCTGGATTCCAGCAGACCAAATGCACAATGCACACTGAAAGGTCAATGAGAGCTCATACGCTCAGGAGGCACATTTCAGCATATGGCCCTACCAGTCAAACAGCGTGATATAAAAGCCCATAGGAAATTCATCCCCATCATCTCTAATTGGATCATTGAGACTGAGTGATGTCATGCTCGTGCCGTGGCACTCAGATTACTTTATTTACAAACAGGCCCCAGGGACTGGAGACGTGTGGTCACACAATGAGACTGTGTCGACCCCCAGCACCCCCCTCCCTCCATTTGTACTTTCATCAATCACGTCTGGTGCTCTTTGGCCTTGTGCTGTCTGAGAGGGACAAGCATGGTCATTGTGGTGTGGTGATGGAATCCCCCGACCTCCTCATAGAGACAAACTCTGGTGAATTCCACTGATTTGAACCCCACTTTAATCCCTCCCAACCAATCCTCCCACCCAAAAAATGACTAGCTTGCTAAGTCAGTGACCCCCCTCATAGCAGACAGACAGGACTCACCACATTCACTCCCCTTTCCACTGAGGTGGATTAAAGCTCCAATCAACAACACACAAACCGGGCTTAGAGTTGGATTTTGTAGGTGGTGGAACCATCCTTACATTTGATTGCTGTTCCATAATCATGTTCTTTTTACCATGCCGACTCCCATTCTCATTTAGATCTATTTAATTATGTTCCCCTGCAAATAACCACCTACACAAGCAAACACACTGTGCCAGTCTGAGGCTACTCTGTTGTTTTCAGTGGTTGAGCTATCAGTGTTGAATTACTATGCCACATACTGTGCAATATGTATTCAGCCTAGTTTGTACAGTCAGATCACATACGAGAGCATTACATCAGTTCAACTGCAGTCCCTCTCCCTATGTCATTGGAGAGGGTCAGTGTGACGCCAGTGAAATCCAGATGCAGTCAGAGCCCCGCTAGTCTAGTGACAGATATATTGTCAAAGGACCCCGTCTACTTATTGATCAGTATCGGGAAATGCCCATTACTTTGAAACATAAGGTCACAAACAATAATGGGGGTTCACTGGGCAATGACTGCCACTACTGCATTGATCAATACCCATCAAAGCACAAGAGGAGCTATCACTATTACATACAGATCTATTAATTACACTAGATGAAGGGAGAATGCTGGCCTCAACTTGACCTTTATATGAACTCTACTGATTCTCTACTGGCAATACAGATGGCAGCTTATATAAATGAATTTTCCTCAGCGTAGGCCCCCTAACAGGCGTAATTGCTGAACTCATTTGTATACTGGAGACAACAACAGATTTTAGCCACTGCAATCAAATGCTGTAATGCTGTAATTTACATGATTGGGGATTTGAAAAATTAAATGAATGTCTTTTGCTTCTCATCGTCTCCTCCAGATTGCTGGATCTAAGGAAGGGAGGTTGAGAATATCTGCAGGAAGCATAAGCCATGCTGGGTAAGGGGAGATTGGGAGGGGAGGAAGAGAGGTGGCCAAGGAGGAAAGAGAAGACAGCTCACTGATGACAGAGAGGAACATCAGAACTTTTCATTTCAGTCATAGACTGTGTGTTACCCAGAGCTCTTCCGTTCCGGGAAACGTAATGCCCAATCATCAGTGTATTGTGGTCGAATTATAATAATGACAACTATCATGGCGACATTGATGATGAGGTTGAGTTTGATGAGTATGATGGAGTTCAGTTTTTGTCAGCATCCTCTCCTCCGTTTCCACTATAACCAGATGTGTGCTGTTGCGTAGTGTGTGTGCCTGTGTTCCAGTGAGCCCTCGATTCTGGCATTACCGGCCTCCCCCCACTCTGCCCCTGGTCTCCGTGGTTCACTGACTCATTTCCTGCTTACAAGGATTAGAGAAATTAAGTGAAATAATTTCCCCTTCCTGGGTTTGCCATGATGAACTCTGACGATGCATGGGCACAGCTCTCAAGAAAGGTACAGTTGGCTGGGATATGGTGTAGCTATATGTGCATGGTGTAGCACCACTGCCATGGGACCTGTTGGTGCCATGGAATGGCGTCATTATTTGCTGTGCTGGTCCTTTGAGGTCATTTCCTGGTGCCTAGTCTTCTAGCACGGTCCTGTTTTGGTCCTGTATTCACCTCAACTTTCCCCATGAGCCCTTGCCCCTCAATGTGGTGGATGACATCATAGGTTACAGTAATAACCTGCCCAAAACACTTACCACACTGGCTGCGCCGGCGACACCAAACAATGGAGCCGAGAGCCCAGACCGGCTGGGGGAAAAGTCCTGCTGCAATTATGAGATTGGGGGTGACCTAGCTCTGTCAGGTTTTCCCCTTTCACAGTACATAAAAGTGCAGTACAGGTCAATACCTTGCTCTCTTTGGCAGATGTAAATGACCTCATGCGTTATAGACCACTATCGGGATCACTGGCCAGCCAATCATTAGAGACCTTGCCCGGTAGATGTAGGAGACAGAGGCTTAGAGACAGGAAGACTCTTTTATCCACATAGTGTAGGCCCACAGTCATGTACCCTTTCAACCACATCTCTATCCCCAAGTTCCCACAGTCATTCAATGTACTCTACCCTAGATGTTAGCAGGACTGGATAAATAGGGAGAATGGTTCTGTAAAGAAGACGTTTTCCCATGCTGCAAATTTATATTTGATACTGCATTGGGTGTATTTATATACAGTAACCGCGCATGTGTTCATATTAACTGAATTCGTTTAACAGACCATGTGATATTAGGACTGAGAGAAAACGTTCTGGCCCAGCTCCCACAATGCACTGTGCCAGTCGTGTTGGCTGACTTCTGGTGGACTCACATTAAGTGGGAGTTTGAACTTGATGGAGCCAGCAGTCAGTGGGACTGAAGCACTCCCCCACCCAGAAAGGAGCCAGCAGCCAGTGCTAAATTATACCAAATTACCCAGGGGTTAACAAGGCATCTAATGGAGGGGTTACTGTAGTCGATTCCTCCTCCATGTGTCCCTACCGTGTGTGTTTATCAGTATACCTATACATGTGTACTTGTTTGTGCGTGCCTGTCCTCACTGTCTCCCCAAGGTTTTTGAAAGTCTCCTATGCTGGGAGTATCGCATTGTCTGGCTCTGCTGGTTCAGCGCACGCTTGACAGTTTTATATGAGAACACAGTGCAGACAGGGATGCTGGCGGCAGGGTGGGGTGGATGGGGGTGTCTGATTGTCTGGCTTTAACAGGCGGATATGAGGAACGAGTGTGTGTCTGATCATTGCTCTGTGTATCTGTGGAGCTTTAGAGCGATGCTGGCTGGCGGGGGGGTAGTGTGTCTTTATTAAAAGCTCTATGTCTGCTGCCGCAGGTTGAGGTTATGGCAGATGTGGCCAATTCCTTTGGCTCAGAGAGGCAGATCTGCCGGAGGTGGGGGTTTGGGGCTGATTATAGAGGCATGGATGATGTGAGAGTGCTGCATCTACATCTTTGTGAATATAAAGCAGCAGACAGACAGACACGGGGTGACCTGGAGGTCAGGCGGGTTTAGAAGACACACAGACGGACCGAGGGCTCTGACAGAGTATCAGCCTCACTCCCACCCTATCTTAACTCTGAACCAACGACACAGATAACAGAACATATAAGAGAGGGGAACAATTGTTAAAGCCAGCAGAGTCGGGTTACATTTTTACATCAAACATGATGGACGGAGGCTGTTATGAAGAGCTTTTTGATGTGAGCACCTGTTGACATATCTCTGGGATGAATGACTGACCAGACATTCAGAAAAAAAGGGGGTAAAGGGGTATCTCTGTCTGTCTTGCAACCTGACCCTGGTCTTAAAATGGGTGTGTGGTCATCCTGGGAGAGGCACAGTGACGAAGACCAGGTCTGGTGAGTGTGTGTGTGCGTGTGTGTGCGTGTGTGTGTGTGTGTGTGTAGGGGGCTCCAGGGCAGTTGGGTGGTCAGGTGACAGTCTGGGACTGTGGGTGGCACCAGATGACTTAAAGACACAGAGGCAGAGTCAACTTCCAGCTGGAGGTATGATTGCATGAGGTCATAACAGTTACACCTTCAGTGAGTACATTTACATGCACACTAATAATTCAATATTAAACTGATTATAGCAGTATGGCATTATTCATTTAAACACCTTAGACTGCTTATCTTAACCGGCGTACGGCATACGGTCATAAAGTACGTATACGCCGATTAAAACACCTGGTTTTCTGAGCAATCTTTTGAATTATTAGGACGCCTTAATCAGAGTTATAGCGGTGTATTTGATCTGCGAATGTGCTAGCACGAGCAGCGCAAGCTTCTTTCTTTTGCGCAAGTGAAGTGAGTTTGGAAAAACGTAAAGTATTCATCTTAAAATAGTTTTCACATACAAATAGGCTTCACAAAAATAACATGGTTGCTGTGGTAGAACGTTTATTTTGATTGCCTATTTTCAGCATGAATCAAAGTCCCATCAGATGTGTCCATGTAAACAGGATTATTAGCAAAATCGTTCTTCTTGCAAAGCATGTTAGCGTTTAAATCGAACTATTATATTAATCTGACTATTCACAATAATCGTATTATTGTGTGCATGTAAATGTACTCAGTTTAGCACATCCATGTATCATTGTGTGGCAACTGTAATGTAGAACTGTCAGATGAGACAAACAAGGGAAAAACAAGGCAGGATACATGCAAACACAAACTCTAGTAGGACATACTCTGACCTACTGTACGGGACAGTTGTTTATACATGTTGATTCCCAGATTAAGTGCAACAATTCATTTATATTTGTGGATTACTTTTAGTATTTTATTTTACATGTTTACATGCGGTTGAGCATTTACATACTCAGTTTATTCAGAGTCCATTTGTCCCTGTGTATGCCCAGTTTGTATATCAGTCCTTTAAAGGGGCAATCTGTGATCGCTAGAGCCATTTTGGGACTTTTAAATGTATGATAGATACCCATTGATTCTTGAAGAATATAACTTATAAATTCCTCATCAGCTAAGATCAACTTTTTGGAAATGTCTGCTCTACCCAGAATTACAACCAAATAATTGCAGCCTTACCGCAAAAATGGAAGAGGAAAGTGGAAGGGGGATAAAGTAAGGAACTTGTCTGTCGGCCTTGCATTAAAGAACATAATTGGTTAAGGAAAACTGTGATAAATAAAAAAGTATATCAGTTTCATTTAAGGACCAAAGGATTGACAGCCGTCCCATATAGATTGCAAAATAGTTGGGGAGAGATTTTTGACGTACCGATCGCATGGCATAGTGTTTATGAACTGATACGCAAAATGACACCGGATTCAAAAATTAGAATCTTTCAATTTAAATGATTATATAAAATTCTTGCTACCAATAGAATGTTATTTATATGGGGGATACAATCTTCCCAGCTCTGCAGATTTTGCTGCGAAGAGACAGAATCATTAGATCATTTGTTTTGGTACTGTCCATTTGTAGCTTGTTTTTGGACACAGGTCCAGGAATGGCTAAAGGATTGCAATATTTACCTGGAGCTAACCTTGCAGATAGCATTACTGGGTGAACTGAAAAGTCATAGTCAATCGATCAATAATATAATAATACTTTTAGCAAAAATGTTTATTTTTAATTCACAATCTGTAGAAACAATGAGAATAGAAAGGTTCAGGATTTTTGTAAAACATCACAGTACAGTTGAAATATATATGGCAAATAGAAATCCTATATGGATGGTGTTAAGAGATAGATGGGAGGTGTTGAAGGGAGCTGAAGGATGGACTAATAACAACTAACAACAAAATAATAACAAGATAACTAATAATGTAAGCATACTGTGGCCATAATAAGTATATAGGTTGTAGGTTGGGAGCTTTTGGGAAAGAGCATAGTTAGAAATATATGGCATATAGAAGCAAACCGGATGGACATCATGAAAATGATCGGAGAGGTTGAGAGTAAAAGTTCAGGAGAAAAAAACAAACAAAATATAATACTGTGTCCATAAAATGTAGATAGTAAGTATAAGCTGGAAGTAGAGGCCTAAGCATTGTTGTTCACTAATTTTACCCCAAGTAGGGAAAGGATAGCGGGGTTGAAAAGTAATAAAGGGGAGTATATATATAAAAAACATGGGGGATTGGAAGTGATGCAGACAATTACATTGATAGAAGTTACAATCTATCTGCAATATTAAGCTGATCTACACCCCCAATAAAAATCAAATACATAAAAAAGATCAACTTTTCTATCCCATCAGAACTCAAAATATAAGCTTATTTTACTACAATGTTTGTAAACAATGTAAATGTTAAACAAACACTGTATAGCCTGAAAACATTGTTAAAACAATCATTTTTATCTCTTTAATGGTCAGTCCTTGCATCCATAGCTCTGTTTATGAATTTGAGAGTGATTACATTTCTCCAGCCCCATTCCTCAGCTGTTTACCAAAAACAGTGGCGGGGAGTCTGCTTTGTTGTTGTTTGAACTGCAGATTGCCCTTTTAACTCAGAGACAGTCTCCTGACGGGATCTCCTGAGCGTTTCCCAGAACTTGTCTTAGAAAGCCTTTGTAAGGAATCCATGGCTTGTCTCCTGGACTATGACATAGAGCAGAGGGACAGAGGGGTGCCTGGGAGTGCCCATTCCAAAGGCATGATCCATATCCCTGTTCCAGCGAGAGGGAAAGTCCACCAACACACAGATATAAGGGATGTGGGGGGTCTCTGTGTGGTCCAGTCCATGGGGGCAGAGCTCCTAACACCTTTAGGTTGTCAGAGGTCAGTACCAGGGCTTCTGCCATATCTGACACTGAACAGAGCACCAGTCATACTGCCAAAGTAGAGCTCCTGTATCTATATGTCTGCCCTCACTGTCATGGGGACAGATACGTTAGATAGTCCTATTAGGGCAGAAAGAGACTCAGCGTGCCCTCAGAGAGCCCCCCCAGCAGGGCATGTCCAGTACACACAGCCAGAACATGTTTGTGTGTCCCGGATATTTCAAGGAAACATGCCTGGCCCAAACTAGCCTGTAATTAGCAGAGAATGCAGGCCAAAGAGCCGGTGTGTTGTCTCTGTAAAGTTTTTTACATCTCCTCCTAGCTCAAAGGGTGCATGACAAGAGGATTAAGCAGAGTGGATAGAATAACTAGGTATATAATGAAGGGAGGTAGCTTTCTGTCTGCATTCCAGAGTGGCACACAACAACACAAACTACACATACCATGCCAGCCCACAAGGCAGGGGAATCAGACAGGAGAGTGACGGGCAGAGGGGTGCCAAAGATGGCACCATGCTCTCCCAGAGGAATGTCATTTAACTGTCCTCGAGCACGCATTCTCTCTCTCTCTCTCTCTCTCTCTCTCTCTCTCTCTCTCTCTCTCTCTCTCTCTCTCTCTCTCTCTCTCTCTCTCTCTCTCTCTCTCTCTCTCTCACTCCATCTTGTGTCCTGTTTGTCTATCATTTCCATTCTGGCAACAACAATATGTGTGAAACTTTATTGTGCAGACGCACTCACTCACTCACAAATTCACTCAATGTTGCTCTCACTTACACCACCATTCCCTTGAGGTTCTCAGTACCACTGTGCTGAAGTAGATAAAGCAGTTCAATGAACTTAATCAGTCTTCCACTCTTCTCTCCTCCCTTCCAATGTAGGCCTACAAGGGGAGATATGGTGCAACTCTGTCATTTGTCTGGTTTATCTGGCCTTCAGAAGTCCTTTCATCCGACCTCCCTCTCTCTCCCTCTGATCCCCTCTGTCTCTCTGCTAAGATAGTGCTCTTTGAGGAGTGATGCTGCTAGTGATACTCTGACTCCTCTTTTCTTGTGGGGAACAGACTTGGATACATGTTTATACACAGCCAATCCATCCTGCTAATTGTCTATGATGCCAGTCAATAGAGATTATGGCCAGTCAATAACAATTATACACTGCCTTAGTTATTCTACGTTCTGTCCATATCACACGTTCCGTAGATGGAATCCCCGCTCACTCAGACAAAGTAACTGTCCTACCCTCCAGACACAGATCTCATGGCACAGTCAGAGCACAATGAAACTATTCAATGGAATGGGGGCAGGAATGCATGTTGAGGCGAGAACTGGACCAGACTCTCTCACCCTGCAAAGGCTCCTTTATACTGGAACGGCCATGTGAAAAAAAGATGACTTCTCATTAAAACCAAGGAGAGGAAGGGAGGGGAAGAGTCACAATGCAAGCATCTGCATGACATAAAAGAAATGCCAGGCTTTTGAGGAAAAGAGGGATAGTCTCTATGTTACTCTTCCTCCTTCTCTCTATCTGTGTTATGTCTCCTTTACAATACGTTTTACAGTGTCCCATCTGGATCAGATCTGAGGGGACGGGATTCCTCTGAGGGTGCATGGTGGCTCTCTCAGCTGCAGACCTTTACTGCCTTACTGCTGACTTAAATGGCACCATTTAAAAGAGCCAGCTGGGTGAAGGCAGGGACATGTTTGTCCAATACTGTCCTGGGTCACAGAATGATCAGGTTCCCTTGATGTGTGTGTGTGTGTGTGTGTGTGTCTGTGCGTGTGTGTGTGTGAGTGTGTTTATGTGTGTGTGCGTGCATGCATGCGTTTGTATTTCAAATGCTGACTGAAAGATTCTAAGTCAAAAGAACAATGAACCAACAGATGAATGGAGGCACTCTCCTAGATGGAGCTTCTCTCCCTGCTTTCAGCCTGAATCTGATCTAAGTCATCTGGGGGGCTCTAAAGGAACAGATGAGATGCAATGTAGAGGGAGGTAGTGAAGGAGCATGACAGAAAAACAAACGACGGGGAGAGATAGGGAGGAAAACTGAGGAGGTAAAGAGAGAAGTGGATGCTGACATGAAATGAGAGCGTGGCAGGCATTGAAAAGCCCCTGACAGGGCTGAAACTACAATTGCCTTCATTGCTGTGAGCGTGCAACCATTATAAACAAAGCCAGGACGCGAGTCTCCGTTTGGCATGTGCATCTCTCTCTCTGCTTTATACGAGGCCCTCTGCACCCTACCTCATCTGGGTGGAAAACATGACTCCATCTCCAGAGCACCACCTTCTCAGGACTCCCCCCTCCTGGGTGACCCACAAACACAGCCTCTCTCTGGGCAGTGTGAGCTCCAGATGCTGCCTGGCTGCCCTGGTGGGGGTCTCTGGGGCTGGTGCCCAAGCAGCTGTAGCAGGATCACCAGACATCATGGGCAGGGAATGTCTGACTAATCTCCTCTCCAGGCACTGAACAGAGAGTGCGCTGCTGCTGAGTCTGTTGAATGACTGTATAAACACACAGGTCTATGACTACACTCACACATGGAGAGAACGGAACACACAGCTATCGAAGTTATCTGCCTACACAAATAGGATGTTGTCTGTTGTTTTCTGCTTCATCTCAGAGTAGAGAGAGAGAGAGAGAGAGAGAGAGAGAGAGAGAGAGAGAGAGAGAGAGATAACTATAGAGGGATCAGTTGCCTAGATTAACTACAAAACAAATTGATTATTTTTACCACAAATGCCCATTTTACTAAATCCAATGGTATTCTGTTGCTCAGCTATTGTTTTGACGGGTCACCAAGCAATCTACACAAGACTGAACGCACCATTACCTCCCTGGCCCAGTCACATGCATATCGTGATAGCGTCTTTATGGAGTGGTGGCCATGTGTTTGCCACCAGATGACGTCAGCAGTACGATTCCCCCATGATGCTCTCCTCTTTAACCCAATTACACCATGTTATAGCCTTTCCTCCTCATTACCGTCATGGGTTAAGCATCAGCCAGACCACGGTCTGGTTGTGCTCACTCACTCAGGGGTCTAACCCACACCTGTTCTATATACAGGCTTACTGGGGGGTCACACACATGCGTGCACAATAACTGAAACACACACACACGCACACAGTGTTACAGGTTCCATTATCAGAGGGTGTGTGTTTAATAGATGCTAGGTCTGTTGCCCTCCGTGTTCCAGGCTGATCCCTGGGGCAGGGTTGTGAGGCTTGTGTTTAATGTGACTTGGGGTTCTGAGGGGGAAGACTTACCACCTCTCTCCTAAACATAGACCTCAGATTACACAGGGTTGTACAGGGTTTTACTAGACAGAGGAGAGGGGGCCCGCATCATATAACACACATATCAGGTCTACCACTTATTTCCTCATTTTGAGCCCTTTGTACTTTAAACTGTGTAAACACTACATTACTCTGACAGATTACAAAGTTTGTGCGGCCCTCCAATTAATCTGGTATATTGTGGTAATGTTAGGGAAACACAATTTGTGTAATATGAAACATGCTACTCGCTAAACTTCCAATACAGTTGTGATGTCCCTGTCTCTCTTGAGTCCTCCATACTCAAATGTCACAACAGCTGGGGGTTATGGGAACTAGAGTTAGAACTCAGGGTCCAAAGGACCCTGTTGCCGTGGCGACAAGGACAGAACTTTCTCTCAGGAAAAAGAGTGACCTGGATGGATCATGTGACCCTAACGGAGCCACTTCCTCTGACCCTGGACTGTATACTAACACGCAAGCGTGGGGAACAATACTACTCTGATGAGGAACACGCTACAACTGTACAGAGGATCACTGGTGACCACCATGACTATAGTCAACATCCATCATCCTCCCTTGAACCCTTCTAGTCTCCTTCTCTCCTGTGCGTGCCGGCCTGCATGCATGCCTGCGTGTGTGGTTGAGCCAGGGGGACTTGAGTAAGCGTGGCGCTGAGGTGGGTGTTTTTGCTGCGGGCCATGCCAGCAGAAACAGAGCTGGTGCCCCACTGAGACTCAGACTGTTTACAAGGTAACAATCACCTCTCTGCCCTAAAGCAGGTGGAGTCTAATCATGAGCAACCATGGACCAGATGTTACAGCTTGCAAAGCCACGATGCCTAAAAAGTCAAGAGGGACAACACATTTCGGTACAGTACATTAAACAAAGTGAATTTCCCATAGATTTACCCATTTCATCACGTAATCTAGACATAAGAGGACTCCAAAGAAAGTGTATTGAGCTTTCATTTAGGCCCCAAGATGATAGAAACCCATCTAATGTCTGCATATGTGCACTCTGTTTGCTCAACTCTTTCATACACTCCACATGCATGTGTAGTTTATGAGTAATGGGTGGGTCCTGCTATGAATTGAGACATTACTCCCTTCACTTTGTTTTTGCCAAGTGCCCAAACATATTATGCTATACCAGATGTTCTGTACATTACACAATTACCTCACTTTTTAACACTAAAAGGGTCGGTCCATTCCATGGACATTGAATAGCCCTGCAGGTTGACCCTTTTTAAAGGGGTAATCTGGGATTCAAACAATAAAAAAGCGTTCTCAACGCCACTTTGTTTGGTAAACAGCTGAATAATGGGGCAGAAGAAATGTAACCACTCTCAAATTCATAGACGCAAGGACTCTCACATATGGATGCAGGGACTGACCATTCATGACATAAAAATTATAGTTTTAACCATGTTTTGAAGCTATACAGTATTTGTCTAAAATTACATTGTTTACAGTAAAAAGCATATATTTGGGGTTCTGATGGGGAAAGACCGTTGCTCATGGGGCATTTCTAAGTTGTATTCTTAAAGAATCAATGGCTATGTATAAATCATTTAAAAGTTTTTTTTTTAAATGGATGTACCAATCCCAGATTGCCCATTTAATGAATTGAAATGAATTAATCAATTAATTAAATCGGATGTCAACCAGATGTCATCAAACAGGCACCAACAAAACTCTCCAATCCATTCATATGGAACAATATCACCACAAACTATCTCTCTCTCACACACACACACATAATAACGACTTACTATCTAATAATTATGACTTAGTATCTCATTATTATGACTTACATATCTCATAAGTATGACTTACTATCTTATAACTCGTAGGAACGGGCTTCCAATACGGTTAGACAAAGACATACATGAAGAAATAGAAAGTGTGGTTAAGGGGAGGGACAGGGTAAGGATTTACCATTTGCAACTCTTTTTCAGAATATTAGGTATGACTGTACTGTTTGTATATATGGTAGGTACAGTAGTACAGTAACAGGTGGGTATGTGCAGTATGTAGGCCTAACAGGTGGGTATGTAAGGTTAATAACAGGGTTTGTTCCTAGCTGTGGTTAGGTATTGCTGGTAATAATTAGTCCACTGCTCAGGGGAGCAGCCAGTATAGGTGAGCTAATTTAATGTACTCAATTCTAGGTAGAGGTCGGGAAATGATTAGAGCTCAGCAGGTTCCAAACCCTGACAAGGCCTACGAGGAATGCATTAGTGGAGCCGTTGCAAAACGGTTACGTATTTTGGCCTAATGCTATAGACCTCTTGGTACCTCTTGTACCATATATACAAACAGCCTATGGTTTGTTATCTTGCGCTGTCGTGTGTAATTACCTATTTATTCATAAAAACATAATTCCACTTTGACATTATGGGGTATTGTGTGTAGGCTAGTGACAAAATCATCTACATTTGATCCATTTTAAATTCAGGCTATAAGACAACAAAATGTGGAAAAACCCAAGGGGTGTGAACACTTTCTGAAGGCACTATAAATATTTGAATATAGATATCTAAGTGAATAGGATTGTGAATCTGCAGTATATTCTCTGTGTCATGATTTGGATATAGGTTACTACTGTATAGAAGGGCACCTGCTCTGACCAAACTACTGTACTTGCTTCCTCTCATCTCTGTAGTATTTAGGCTGTTGCTGCCAAATCTCTCTCCCAGTCTCCCATGGTCCATGGTTCCTGAGAAAGCAAAAGTGTGGCCCTGCCTGGGCCCTGGCCACGGACTGTGATCTCAGATCAGGGAGAGTTTGGAGAGGGGGTGGGACCATTGTCAGGATATAGTTTGTTTGTTTACTGAAGTCCTCATTTGGGAATCTTACATTATGGTGGACAAAATAAATCATGGTCCCACAGCTTCTGATTTGGTGAAGTGCCAAGCATCAAAACACAAAGTTGCATCATGAATAGGTCATTGGGATCGTTCATAAAATGCAGTATTGCTTTAGACTAGTAGAGACTTCTTTGTTTTAGAGCATTTTATTGTGTACATGTCCAGCATGGATTGTTAACACACTCAACAGGAGGTGAACACACAACACAAATGTATAAAATCTTCACTTTCTACAGAAAATAAAAAAGAAAAAAAAATACGGAATGTTATTAAAAGTAGAAAAAAAATCATACGAACTTCAAAGAAATATTCAGATAAAAACAGCACAAAATTAAACAAAGCAAATTATTATTACAAATAATCATGATAATAATACAGAAAATTTTACTTTTTTTTTCATCCAATCAATGTTAATAGGCATGGTGAGGTTTTAAAAACCGAACTCACTGAAGCATTACCTGGGTAGTAACTTTCACACAACACTGCTGTAAGGTTTTTTAAACATTTGTGAGATGTAACGCTGCGCTGCCATAGCCTGGTAGGCAGTTGCCTGATTTTCCAAGTATCTGGGAGGAGCAGTCTACTGTAAGTCAGTTGAGAGTTAATGCCATGTGGTTTCAGTTGTTCAGGCTCAGCTGAGTGAGTAAGGTGAGATGCACTCTGGGATAGGGATGCACACCCACTGGTGTGTCTGGAGTTGAGACATCGAGACTCAATCGAAGCGCATCGATCATCTTCCCACCAACCTCTGGATCTGACAAACATCAGCCAGAGGATGGAGACATCAAAAGCAAGGATAAAACTGAACCCCTTTCTCTTGACATGTCTTCCATGTCATCTTTCTAACATATCTCTCTTTCTCTATTCAAAGATCAGTTTGGCATCCTGTGTGGTTGTTGTTTGTAATGAATTACAAAACAATTTTCTCAAGCTAGTGGTTAACCGTGAGACATGATATGAAGCAACTGTACAGGATGCCTGTGAAATGCTCTGGCCACAAACAACAACTAACGGAATATATAGAATGAGCTGCTGTGTTCCTCTCTGTCTTGGATATAAAACATCAGACCGCCTTGGTTGCTCTGCTCCCCACCTGGCCATGACAGAGCTGCGGGGAGGGACAGAGTGGGATTGTGGGAGGAAGGACGCTTCCGGATCCTGGCCTAGGGCTCAGCATGCCTTCCTGCTAGGCCGGAGCAATGACAGCATGGAGGACAATGCTGCACTTTGTGGGAGAGCCCATTGTTACAGTCCCCCTGGGGCCAAGGCTGAGCCTAGACGGGCTGCAGACCAGACCAGACCAGAAGAGTAGAGTGGTGTTCAACAGACAGAGAGCGAGAGGAAGTCGTTATACTGTAAGGCTAGATTAAAGCTATTACAGGAGACTACAGAGTAATAGCACTCGAAAAACTCACACATATACATACTCACACAAAACACATACACACAGTGTTGATACCTCAATCATTCTCTGACATAATTTTTCATAACTGTATTTTTCAACACTGTATTTTTCATAACTGTATTTTTCATTGCTGTATTTTTCATTCCTGTAGTGTTCCAAAACAATTCTAATGAAAAACAAAATAAAAAAGGAAAACAAAACAAAGCAGTCTTGGACTCAATCCCAGAGTGCTCTTATAAAGGCTCTAGTTTACTTCAAGCAGGCATTTCCTTTGTGAAATTTCCCACATTTCCGTTGCATCTGCTTGAGCTAGTTCTTAGGCAGGCATCGTTGGGGACGACAGTGGATATTCGGGGAGAAGTCTCAGACACACCGAGAAACATTTGGAAAATAAATCCCACACTAAGAGATAGACATACTAGGAACACAAACAGCCACATAGGCTACAAAGGTCTGTGCCTCGCAGTGATAGTCTACTCCATACATACACACAGATACTAGCTATACCAGATAAAGAGAGAGCGAGTAAGGCATGGACTGTGTTTCAGACAATGAGTGAGCATTTTCTGAGTATGTCCAGATGCCTTCTAGGGCTGCTGATGGTGAGTTCTCCATTGATTTGGACAGGATGGGTGGGTGGATTGGGACAGGTGGGGGAGGCAGGGGGGAGGAGAGCGAGGGAAGGCTTTTACCTCTGATTAACTCCCCTCTCAACCTTGCAGCACAATGAGAGGGGCAATGGGACGGAGGCGGTCTCCTAGCAACCCCATCGAGCAGGATCCATCACTGACACACGCAGGACGTCTCATGACTGTGATTCCTCTCCGCTGTCAATAATATTTATAATAGCCCTTTTAACTGGCCTTCCCCCATCTCAATGGTATTATGGAAGCATCTCACGCATCCTCTGTGCACCTACCCCACCCCGTCAATGCCTCAGACAGACATATTCATCACAACTACTGGTTGACAGATGGTAAACAGTGAAACCTGTCAGGTATCTGTGTATAAAATGACTTATCTCTACTTTAAAGCAAATCCTTTCTCAGTATCTTTAGAAGCTGCTAGTAAATCTACCAGACGGATGCATACTGTACATGGGCCTTAGCGGTCAAGAGAACAACATATAAGAATACATACCAATGTGAGAAATAGAGAAGTCTAATACACTGCATGCTACTATTTCCCTTTGGTATCAGAGAATAGACTCCACAGTTCCTTCTCTGGAGCTAGTGAATGTGGGTCATATGACACAGTGCCAATAAGAGTCCTTACAGGAAGAGCACCCCAGTGAGCTCCTCTCCCTCACTCCCCCTACTGCCCTGCTCAGCTGTAGGAAAGGGACCTCTGGTCTCTCACTGAGCCTGCCCTGCAGCCTTCCCAACCCCCTCCAACAATCACCAACATCTGGGTAACACAATCCAGGAACAGACTGTAAGCCTTCCCAAATACATAACAGATAAGGTTTCTGTCTTTAAACCCTCTATTTTTGAACTCCCCTAGTAGATCTCTAGCCCTCTAGCCTCTCTAACCGTTCTTGTTCCCCTTCTCCCTCTCTGGTAAAGTCTGTCTCTCTGTTTGGACCTCTCAGAAAGATGAAAAAAAAAAGCCTGCTTTGGTACAGAGAAGGCTTAAGACTCGAGGCTGGGGGGTTAACAATATTTTAAAACACCTGCTGTTTTTAAATGAGAGGATTAGTTGACATTTTCTGAGTATGTTCAGAGGAGTAACTCTCCAGAACAAGCTCAGCGAGAGAGAGAGAGGCCCGCCAATCTATTTAAATCTAGGGGAGTAGGGTATTACAGAGAGAGGGCTCATTGTGTGGTGCATTACTTGAATTATATTTATTAATACATTTCAGTGGAGGCTGAAGTATCGTTCGTTCCAAGTATTTCTCAGATGAAAAGTGTTAGTCAATCTCTTTACTCAATGGGCACAGACGTTATTTCAACCTCTAGTTTTGATTACATTTTGGTTGAGTTAGTCAACTAACTTCAATTCAACATGAAATCAACAAAACATTTCAGCATGTCATTCCCAGCTAGCACATAATGTTCTGAGAACCATATGTTTCTTAGAGCTTGGTGAGAGCGTGGTTGTCCTATGGTTATTTTGTGTAAAACCTTCCCACAATGTTCTGGAAATGGTGCAGGATACCCAGCGAGCACATAACGTTCTGCGAACCATATGTTTCTTAGGTTGGAATTTCAGTACTTCAGCATAACGTTTCCTATAGGTTTCATCATGGTTCCATTTAAATTAATGTTCTCAAATTGTTCAGAAACATTAAGATACAGAGTTATTCTGTGGGATTTCGGTACTTGAGCATAATGTTTTCTATAGGTTTCCTCATGGTTCTATTTAAAGTAATGTTCTCAGAACGTTCAGAGAATGTTAAGAAACAACATTCTTTTGTGGGAATTTCTGTACTTCAGCATAACGTTTTCTGCAGGTTTCCTCATGGTTCTATTTAAAGTCATGTTTGTTCTATTTAAAGTAATGTCTGTTTGAATAGACAAAAATTAACATCTTTGTATGAACAAAAAAAAACATGGCATGCTAGCTCTATCCTGGTGGCGCAGTGGACTAATTCCATGGATAGAGAACAGAAGATCATAAGTTCCTAAGTAGATTCATTTCCATGTGTCCAATCTGTGCTTGGAGTTCAAAACAGTTAACCTAAGCTAGCAGTGTTATTAAAAGTCTTATTGAAACATGTTCTCAGAACGTTATTTAATTACCTTCAAATAACCTTTATTTCCATTCTCAGAACATTAATAAAACCTCCCAGGAAAACTTTCAGGGAACCATCGTAAAACGTTCTCACAACCTCCTGCAACCTAAAAATGAAAGTTCCCAGAACAGGCGAAATGTTAATGTTTTTCAGAACGTTTAAAAACGTTCAGTTTTACCGGTCAGGAAACGTATGGCTTCGTTCCCAGAACCAATGGATAACCTAAAATGTATGTTCCCACAACTTCTAAGGAACCAAATGTGCTAGCTGGGTTGTATTTAGGTTAAAGGTTTGGTTGAAAAATGAGATTCCCTTACGTTGATGACTTTTTGCAAATCCAATCAGTTTTCCACGTTGATTCAACATCATCACATTGAAATGACATGGAAACAATGTTGATTCAATCCGTTTTTGCGCCCAGTGGATATTCTTTCAATACCCCCTGTCTCTCTCCTACCTCAGTACCTCAACTGCTCCCCCAAGTCCCACACAGAGTCATTTCACAGTGAATTGCCTTTGTCTTAAAAAAATAGGAAAGAAGCACCTTTCTTTTCCAACCCTTCCCTATCATAACAACTCAAACTCTCATCGCCATGGTTTAACAGGACCGACACAAGGTTAGAAATGAAAAAGGCACCATGGGACCATGTTTGGTTGAATAAGCCAAACATTTGTGAAAGTTGTCTATAAAGTATGGACAACATTTCCAATATCATCCATGGTGCCCTTGAACTAAAAACAGATGAGAAAACCAAAAGCTCAGTTATTGGCTGTTCAACATGGAAGGTGTAGTAATAAAAGGCATTG
Organism: Coregonus clupeaformis; assembly: GCF_020615455.1. Classification (NCBI taxonomy): domain Eukaryota; kingdom Metazoa; phylum Chordata; class Actinopteri; order Salmoniformes; family Salmonidae; genus Coregonus; species Coregonus clupeaformis. The sequence continues at coordinate 39,423 of NW_025536580.1, forward strand.
GGTGAGTTACAGTTCAGAAGTGACACTGTTTACGCTGTTCTCTCTCCTGTTGATACCTGACCTGCAGTAGGCCTGCTTCAGCTGAAGGAGTCCTGAGTGAGGGAGGAGGTGGGAGGGAGGGAGAAGGAGTGGGAGAGGGAGGGGGGCTCTCTGCTTTTCACAGAATCAAACCTCCTTCACTCTCTTCATTCTGTGCTGCAGTCTCTCTCTATCGCTCTGTTTTGTCTCTGTTTTTGTTCTCCAAAGGTTAATCCAAGAACCAGATGGAAGTTATCTCAGAGAAACCCTCTGTAACGGGGCGGAGAGAGAGAAAATAATGCAGACACTTCCTGGTTTAGAAAACAAACACAGAATATGAACCAAACAAAAACAAAAAACAATGTGCAAACTTTCTGAAATAAACAGACCACAGTCAACTCATTGGGTAGAGCACCATGGGAGGGAGAGGAGTTAGGAGTATGTGTTTATGTTTGCTGTGTGTGTGTGTGTGTGTGCGTGCGTGTGTGTGTGTGTTTTTGAATCCGTGTATGTATGTATTTGCACGTATGTCTATACTATCATGTTTTGGATGAGAATATAGAAGAACAAGGGTAGGGTTCAGGTTGGGGGGGGGGGTTATTAAGTGGGTCAGAGGTCACACCCAGTCTTGCATGGAGCGTTTGCAGTGGACCAGCAGTTTGGGAGCTCCTTTCCTCTTCAGTGTGTTGATGATGGCGTAGGTCAGTCCCAGGATGCACAGCACCAGGATCAGGGGTACTGTCACCATGATGATGTTCATAGCGCGCGTCTCACTCTCGTCGATCTTCAGCACCACGTCCACCTCGTTGGTCTCCTCGTCTCTCTCGTCCTTATAGTCTACATCGTTGGTGTGGTCCCGCTCCTTGTCCTTCTCCTTGTCCTTGTCTTTGTCCCGGCCTGCGTCAGGGTTGAAGGGCGGGCGATCCACGTCGGGGACCTTTCGGCCTGCGTCGGTGTCCCTGTCTCTATCTGGGTCCAGGTCCACACTGCAGCCCATGAAGTCCCTCAGGATGGATTTAGGGTAGCCCGGCTCACTCTTCATCCGGTGGTTGTCAAACTTCCAGTATTTGGATCCCTTGTAGAAGTATGTATAAGCTGGGAGGGGAAGACAGAGGGAGGATGTTTAGTACAAAATACAATGTTATGATAATCAAATACTTATCCATGGCATTGAGTGAGACAGTAAATACAGTACAGTTTTGGGGGGAAAAGACAGTCTTTTTCTTTCGTCCTTTCAAGATGATGTCACTTCTTTCCCTACTCAGCTCATATTCCCTACACTAAGCTCCCCCTCTCTCTCCTTCCCTCTCTCCCCCTCTCTCCCTCTCTCTGATTGACCAGACCCACCCTTCTCCTTTGTTCAGTGTTTATTACTGCCATTTTCCTGGCCATCTCGCCTCTCTCACCTCCATCATCGCTGAGGAAAGCCCCCTTGGGAGAGGACGGGACCGCAGAGCCCCACACACTGATTGGCTTGGGGTAGTCCTTGTCGACTGCACGGGACTGTTCGTTAAAGCGCCAGTACCTAGAGATGAGAGGAGGGAGAGAATAACAGTATGTTAAACCACTATACAGCACTTACGTTAAATCAGGCATTCATGTAGAACTCAGGGTGTATGTGTCTTCTAAGCCAAAGCAGTCAGCACAAAAGAGATGATGCCACATCCTTACACGCCAAGAGATTATGTCATCGTAATCGTGTAAAAACATATTCCATAGCCAAAACAATAGAAGACAATTTCACAGTAGTGAAGACATGATCGAAACTCCATCTATCAACATGAAAAAGGGCAACAGTCATGAAATTCACAGATAACAGGGAGAGTCCCTTCCTTACCAGTCTCCTTTGAAAAAGTATGTGAAACCTGATGGTTCCCACCAGATGGCTGTGTCTATCCTGTCATAGGGGATGTCCCTGCCATAGTCCGTCAGCTCCTGGGGGTAACCAGGCTCCAGGTTGGCCTCCCTGAACAACCAGTACTTATTCCCTACAGGTGGAGGAGAGGAGGGTTGAGGAGAGGAGAGGAGGAGGAGGACAGTGATGTAGGAGGGGTGGGGGAACATATACATCAAGGAGATGAGAGAAAAGGGAGGACAGATATTGGGTGGGACATAATAATTCAGGAGGGACGGGAGGGAGAGAAGGAGGGAGGGAGAAAGGGATTCATGGTTAATGGTCCTTTGTGGAGCAATGCATATGGACTTTCCCTTTCCAACAACTACCACTCATAAACTGTTAACCCGCCATTACATTACAGTCTTGTTTATTTGCTGGCTAGCATGCACCAATAATGGACATTATAGAGAGAGAAATAGAGTTTATGCACAGCTTTGGTTAGATATAATGCATTTGAAGTGGTTAGAGTGGAAATGTCGAGGACATGGTGAGTCGTTTTGTATTGTTTTACAGTATGTTAGACACAAAGGCACCACCAACATGCTTTCTATTCTCATGGCCCAGTTCTCATTGAAAAGAAAACCTTTGCAGTCAGCATCTGGAGACAAACGGCTGATGCAACTCTCTCACTCACATCTGCCAGATGTTGCAGGCCAACTTTTTGGTCCCTTAGTTTCTTTCCTATGGCTGTCATCCAAATTTCAGAAGGTCTTGCCAAATGACATCACTTGCCATGAAGACTTTCTTTAGGGAGAGCCAGCTGTTTTAAAGAGCGACAGCTCAAATGTATCCCCAAAAAGCGGTTTCACTATCTCCATCTGTCTTTCACTGTTTCTGGTTACAAAATTCATAGAGCAAAGAGATGCCAGCGGGATCTACAATAACCTCTACAGACAAATCATATTGTGTAGGCTCTCCTAAGGATATTATTACATTTGTGGTTTAACAATTGAGGAGGAGGTGGGGGGAAATCAATAGAAAGCCGCAATGAGGTCTGGGAGAAAACCTTACAGCAGCAAAAGCACTTTTTATGTCAACCTAATGAGGGAAAATGATCGAAATGAAAGTTAAAACCTAAAGTGTTTGGGGGTATGGGACGGTTTCTGTGGCAACGGTGCAGGGAGGAAAGAGGTAGTTGTGACCGAATGAGGAGTCTGGGGAGGATTACAGCTCGAGCCAACGAGCATTCACTGCCACCAAGGAGATCTCATGTCTAGCCCAATCCGATTGCATTTCAGCACAAAGACTCTAGGGATCTCCAGTCCTCCCATTTTAACTTGACGATGTCATTATATTTTCCATTTAGACAGAAACATAATCTCTTCTATCAATTCAAAGACCGTTTGTCCGTAATATACTATCCGGGGTTACAATACATTTGGGGCTCCATGCTAAAGTGAATGTGGAGATCAAGGAACACTTAATGTCTGCAAAAATAAGTGTTAATGTGAAATTAGCAATGTTTACTCACTGTAATGATATTGTAATGTGGAAAATACTAACAGCTTTATGTTTCGTCTCCAAGGCACACTAGCGTAAAAAGAAAATACACACAGAGGACAGAAACAATGTTTGTGAATCCATTTTGGTATCAGCAACAATGCTTCATTATAGTGTAACCAAAGCGTTCAGTTGTTTTGTGATTGCTGCTACTTCAGCACATTAACAAACACTGTTCCAGTCCTCTGAGTTGGACTATTTATCTTCTGTTTAACCCTCATTTAAAAAACAACAATGACTGACTGTGTGTGTGTGCGCGTGTGTGTGCGTGTGTTCGTGTGTATGCCTGCGCGCCTGCTTGTAGTCTTACGTGCACATCTGGTAAAATTATTATGAGAGTACAAATACCTTTAAAGAAGACGAATTTCCCATCGTGTCTCTCGTAGGCTGCATCGATGTCTCCAGGCAGTCCCCTCCAGAAGTGACCAATGGGCATAGGGTAGTTGTCCAGGACCCTGTTCCTCCGCACCCGCCAGAACCAGCGACCCTGTCAGAAAAGAGCAGGGAGAGCTGTTAGAGGGACACATCCACTGGAGCTCTAATGCTCAGCATGACCTCTAACCTCTGACCTTGCCTGTGACATGGCTCTCTGGAGCTCCAGACATAGCTGGGGGCTGCTGCCTGCCCACCAGATATGGACGCAAGACTGTGTATCAGCAGTTAAGTACCATCATGCAATCCATAAATTGCAGAGTCATATGGGAGAGAGGAACAGAGAGTGTCAAACATGATGGGCCATGTGCCTGATAGTTCTTAAACATCCCCTCTCTATCAGTCTGTTTAGCACATTGCCTGGAGGAGGAAGTCTTCACAGCCACGTTCAACAGTTTGGATCAATCAATGGGAGAAATACTTCAATAACATACGCATACACTACATACACATCCATGCACACATGCACACACGCTCTCTCTCTCTCTCTGTCTCTCTCTCTCTCTCTCTCTCTCTCTCTCTCTCTCTCTCTCTCTCTCTCTCAGTGTGTCCTCAGTAAGTCCCTAGTCTCATGGTGCGGTGCGTGTCCGAGCTTGACCTTCACATTCCCTCCATCTCGTTGGCTCAGGCCCAGACCTTGAGATTACTTCAGACCTGTCTAATATATAAACCAGACCCAGGAACGCAGCCAAGGGCCTCTAAATTGAAACCGTCTGTTCTAACACCCAGCCCCCCTCCTCTACATCCACTAACCCACCTACCCGTCTCCACGCCACACACTCCCCCCTTTCATTTCACCGCCATGGCACACTCTGCAGTGCCTAAAAGAGAGGGTAGGGTCCCGTCTATAGAAACAGAGAAAATAGGGCACATTAAGTTCCATTTAAAAGGTGAGGGAAAACAGCTGTTAGTCCGTAATCTCTCTGTCACCTGACTATAACACAGGCTCTGTTCCAGCAGTGTTTGGGGTTCAGGAGAAGCCTGCTGCTGGGTGGTCGGGCTCCCAAGCGCATCCGAATGCCTGCACTACATGACAAGCCTACCAGAACGGCCAATGAAATAACTAAGGCAATGCTAGAAGGCTATTAATACCCACAACAACAGCGCTGAGCATATCGCATGTCCAATTACTGTAGGAACTGGTTTGGGCATGCTGCATGTTGCATGAGGAGCATTTTACGAGTTGGACTTATATAAAGTAGTTAAAAACATGTCTGAAACGGCACAAGAAGGAAATCGCCCTCTCAGTGTAGGCCTAAGAGTGCTTTCCAAAAACTACCTCACGGATCTGCAAGCTCATTCATTAGTGGTAAGTTAATAGCATTGGCTGTCAGCATTAATGGTAAAAGCTAAGAGTTGCATCTTCCTGGCAGCAGTGCTTGTCTTTGTCCTTCAAGCGAGGAGCGCAGCCTGTTAGTGAACAGAACATAATTTAAAGCAGACCTGCCCTGCATCTAATCTACTCCAATCTTCTGTGAACATGGAGAGGCAGGAAGAGAAGAGGATAACAGAAGTGTAATTACGATTCTGAAAATCTACTGACTGTGGAACCTCACTGGCACACAAGAGAAAAGAGAACTGACCAGCTATTCCTTAATATGAACACTACTCAACGTCAGGGACAGTCTGGGCTTGATGGTACCTTTCCTAAGGGCATTAGCAGGAGACGGCTTTGTGAAGCTACAGTCTATCGTAAGCTAATGTATGTGTACTTCAAATAAAGCCTGATGACATATAAATTCCCCCTGCTCTCATATCTTCACTCCCCTCCAACTCTATGCTGCCTGTAGTGTACACCTTCTCTGCCCTCTCCCACAGAGACAGTTGGACAGAGAGACAGATAACTGAAGTCATGGCAAATGGCAGTTCTTGGAAGAAAGAGACATCCAACTTATTTAGATACAGCCAAAAGAATGAGAAGTGATAGTGTCGTAGAGGGAACATGGCTCTTTTCAGTGCTTGACTTGGACTGAAATAGGTGCCGGCACTCATTTTAGGTGCCGATATTTATATTTAGGTGCAGGATACTTTTGAGCTAATATTCTATAAGAAGTGCAGGAGCTCAAGCAGTAAAACATTTTAGGTGCCGGTACTCAGCTCCGGCGAGCTCCTGCCCAAGTCAAGCACTGGCTCTTTTCATACATAAGAGAGGAGTTGACCACATCAACTGAAGCATAAACAGTGAAATTCTCTCCAGCTGTCAGCAAATGGCTTAACAAATGGTTCAAATGAGAGCCATCTCCGCAGCCCTGTACTGGTTGGTCCAGTAGTTGTTAAGGCACACCTGAGACCTAGAGAGTGCTGCTCCTCTCCTCTTTACTGGGCTCCATGTCATAAAAGAGAGCGGCTCTGGGGTTTTACAGCCTGCTTAGGGCCCAATTGGACTCAGGCCCTGATCCACCTGCCCATAAAGCTCTCCAGATGGCTCCTAACCTGGGCATAGCAGCTTTTACTGCACTACTGAGAGACATAGACAGACAGCAGCATGGTTATCACGCCCACTGGCTGCAATACGACCAGCCTTTGATCAAATTACCTACTAGATCAAATCAAATCAAATTTTATTGGTCACATATTTAGCAGATGCTATTGTGGGTGTAGCGAAATATTTGTGTTCCTAGCTCCAACAGTGCAGTAATATTCAACAATACACAACAATACACACAAATCTAAAAAGTAAAAGAATGGAATTAAGAACTATAGAAATATTAGGACGAGCAATGTCGGAGTCTGGAGTATAAATATATATATGTGACGGGATGTATAGACAATATGGACAGTATATGGATAGAATATGTAGTATATCTGAAGAATAGTATATGTACAGCAATAGTTGAATATGATGGGCCTTGACTAGAACACAGTATATACATATGAAGTGGGTAAAACCCATTATTAAAGTGACCAGTATTCCATGACTACGTACATAGGGACAGCGGTCTCAAGGTGCATGGTAGAGTAACCGGGTGGTAGCCAGTGACAGTATGTAGGTCCTAGCAGAAGCCCTGAGACTGAATCAACTCATCTCATATGTGTGGGGGCAGTCTGAGGTCCTCACCTTGAACACAAACATCTCTCCCCTGAGCATGGTGACCGTGTCGAAGTTCCCTTCACAGATGTTGGGGCCGTAGTGGTCCGGGCGGTCAGTCGTGCGGGGCTTATCTGGCCTCCGGGGTGGGGCGTTGGGGGGAGAGTTAGGGGGAGATCTGGGGGGAGTGTTGGGAGGAGAGTTGGGGGGTGAGTTGGGGGGAGAGTTGGGTGGAGAGTTGGGGGGTTTTGGGTTCTGGCTGGGCTGGCCGGCGAGGAGTGACAGTGGGAAGAGCCTGGGTGGGTGTACCGCCTGGCTGACCTGCAGAAATAAAGTGATAAACGCATCAAATAACAGCAGTTATAGGCTACTCTCCACTCAAAAATCCTAAAAGGAAATCAAGGGCTCAGAGATTTGTCCTCCAACTGATCTCATAATTGGGAGCTGTGTCCTGGTTTTGCCCGAGCTAGATAAGTGGATATGTGAATCAGCAGGCTGATTTTCCACTTAGAGCATGCTGTGGGCAGGAGGCATGTAGAGTGGAAACACAGACCAATCAGAGTTGTAATCAAAGCGGTGCCCAGGGCTGGAACCACTACTCTTATACATTTATAAAAACCAAAGCTCTTACAGCCAACCTTTTCAGGTCCATACACCAGTAGTTTTGTTACAGACGGCCAACTCACCATAGATCTGTTGTATTCCTCTGAGGTCATCCTCGGGCAGATGAAAGTCATCCGTTTCCATCCACTGGTAGAAAGGAGCCATAATGGCCATTGGGTTGTTGGAGTGTTCCAGGCCCAGGGCATGGCCCAGCTCATGTACAGCAACAAGGAACAGATCATTACCTGGAGAGAGAGATATAGAGAGAGAGAGAGAGAGAGAGAGAGAGAGAGAGAGAGAGAGAGAGAGAGAGAGAGAGAGAGAGAGAGAGAGAGAGAGAGAGAGAGAGAGAGAGAGAGAGAGAGAGAGAGAGAGAGAGAGAAGGAGGATAGTCATTATCATACTCAAGGCACTTAAGAAGTATACACCACGTCACGACTAAACCTAAAATAGACAGTGAGTGAGTAAAGTGAGAAAACTGGCCCCGTTTAGCTTAGTTGGTAGGGCATGGCGCTTGCAACGCCAGGGTTGTGGGTTCGTTTCCCACGGGGGGCCAGTATGAAAATGTATGCACTCACTAACTGTAAGTCGCTCTGGATAAGAGTGTCTGCTAAATGACTAAAATGTTAAATGTAAGTCCCCTTGTGTAACACCACTGAGACCTGAGCAGAGACCTGAGCTGTGGCCACAAGCAGGAAGTGTTAACAGAGTTACTGGGGTCACCCAGGAGGGAATGGCAGACAACGAGCGGAACAGGCCATTCAGGCAGCATCTCACACAACGTATTTATTCATCCTTTCTCTCCACACGCTAACTAACCGTGTGTTGATTAAGGAGCCAGAAAACATCATTAATTCCATGCTACAAAAGGCACTGAAAACATGACAAGCTAGTAGTGAAGCCTTAGGAAACTGAATGAAAGACAGAAATGTACTGTACATAGCTTCCAAAAGAATGGTTGTAAAATGGTTGGCGTGAAATGAAGGACGGCTATATTTGGCAAGTTTAGCTAATAGAGTTGACTTGGAGAGCTCAGGGCTTGGGTTGGGGCTGGAGCTTTGGTTGGAGCTGGGGGTGGACCTGGGATTGAGGTTGGAGATGGGGATGGGTTGGAGCTGTGGATTGGGTTGGAGGTGGGGGTTGGGGGGAAGTCAAGGGGTTTTCCCATTTTGACCCTGGTTATTGATCCCCAGAGCTGGTCAAGTGACGAATATAGTTACGTCATTCTAACTGAGACTACATGGTGGTGGGGCAGTAGTCTATATGTTCAGACAGTAAGCTCCTCCCATTGAGGTTATGAAGTCAATGCACAAAAATTTGCTTGTTCAGGGTTTTTAACGGTGTTAATGGTGCCCTCAGTAGATAAAGTGGTCGGTCTAATGTCTTCTGATAAGCATCAAGACACGCACTCCTCATACCCCAATCAAAGCCTGCCGTTGTCCCAGACAGACTGACAGTGATGCATTGTCACAGCAATAGAGAACACATCTGTGACACAGTGACTGCCACTTCAAACACCCTTCACAAAGAACATCCTGTGGACACCCACAAAAAAAGTATATGGAAATTGCCTTGAATTTAATTGACCTATCCTATAGGTTCGCCATTAAAGTTGGTTCCAAGTTATGGCATGGTACTTTCCCAGTGAATGACAAATTATTCCATTCCAGTTTTAATTTAACGTTGACCTGATCTGTGGGCCATCTTGTCTGAAATGAATGTTGAGGGTGGTTGGTGAGATGTCTGTAGGGATCGCTCTATTATACTGACAGACAGCATCGTGTGGAACTACATTATGTCATGGCTTCTGTCATCTGAGGAAGTTGAGATGTTCAGGATTCCTCTTTTTGTCAGCTGCATGCTCCCATCCCCTCCCATCCCCTTCCAAGTTCTCCACCAACCACAATCTGTGACTTAGCGGGCTATCAGCACATCCATGTGACTCTAAAAATATACCACAGGATACAGAGAAAGAGAGAGAGAGAGAGAGAGAGAGAGAGAGAGAGAGAGAGAGAGAGAGAGAGAGAGAGAGAGAGAGAGAGAGAGAGAGAGAGAGAGAGAGAGAAAGCGGAGAGAGATTGAGAGAAAGAGAGATGGGAAGAAAGAAGGCTCTGTAAGGTAACCCTGACAACCATGTGGCTCACAGACTTCAAACGTCTCGGGAGAAGAGCCAACTTATCTCTCTTCCTCCTCACTAAAATGAACACAGCAGCACATATCCCCATCTAAGAGCCTAATGAATAGACATGCAGCTTTGTTAGATATCAGTGTGTAATAACCACAACACTGTCAAGCATGTTTAAGCTTAGCCAACAATGTCCTTAATGTGCCACGAACACTTAGTTGACCTTTACTTTTAGAATTTTCGTGGTTTAAAAGACCGTTAAAAGTAATGTGTCAGAGAGTTTTAAAGACCTAGGCTACATGAGGATACAACAGTGTTAAAGAAAGGGTCAACTCAAAAACCGGTCTCCCACTGTGGAATTACCTCAAAACCCTCACTGTGCTCTGTCCAGTAACACCTCCTACTCTCTCGACCTCACCAAGCATAGCCAGCCATCTCTCTCTGCTCTGACTGGCTCAGGAAATGACAACGTTCACCTCCACAAGGCAGGGAAAACTCTCAGTCACTCACCAAGACCCTCTGGGCAACACCAGTTTGGTTAATGATTGAAAGGATGAAAAGAATACCTCCATTCCTTAAAACACGGCTTTGAGAGCCGGTGGGAGTTGTAAGAGCTGTATGATGTCATCCATCTAACTTTGAAGTTTAATGGAGGTAATGGAGGAGTAAAACTCAACAAATGTTCAACAAATGAGTGATGATGTGGTTTGTCATGCCAACTATGGTAAACAAGGGGAAGGTAGGGAAAGGCCAGCTAAAGTAGGTGAGGAGAGCGGAAAGCAGGGACGTTGCATTTAATGAATAAGAATGTATAAGATGTAATGGTTCTGGTGTAGAGCTAAAGAGACTGGTATCCATCCACATCCATCACCTACCTTGCAAGTTCCCATTGCCGATGGTCCATGGCTCATCAGAGTCAAAGTGAGTATCACCGCCCATACCAGGACCAGGGAAGTAGGCGTGGGCAAGGAACCCGCCCTCGCCATCGAAAGGGTGAGCTGTCTCCATGGAAACCCGAGGCAAAGAAGATCATGATGTCAGGCTCCTTCCTCCGGCCATATTTGATCTCCTGGTAGGGGATCTCATCGAAGGTCAGCGGGGTCACCTTCTGCCACACCTTGAAGGCCCTCCGGATGGCCTCATACGAGTTGTACTCCCCGATCTTTGGTGTGTAGTTCTGTATACTGCAAGGGAAGAGGAGGAATCCAAATGAAAACTCATTTGGAATTTGGTTATAGATGAAGCTTGACCAAGATTAAGTAAATTATGTTATTTACCTGTAGGTGAGGTGGCTCTTGTTCCATTTGTGGCCAGTGAGTGCATAACGTTTCCGCCGAACGTTGGTCTTGATCTGACCCCCAAACTTGTCTGGGACTCCGCAGCGCGGCCTCCGCATGGCTCTAGGAGAGGATACCAGGGTTACACTCCCCACTCCTCTACACAGTGTCACACTGGGGTTTTATGAGATACACTGCCCATGATACCAGCCCAGGTGCTGTACCATAGAAAAGTGAATGCGTTTTATGTGCAGTAACTGATCTGTGGGTTCAAGATAGGCCACCCCTAAAGATAGGAAGACATTGCTCCCTGTTGGGGATTTGATATCTACATCCCAGACCAGACCAGGCCACCTCACACTCCTATGATCTTATCACTCCAAGGCTCAAATCCTTCCGTCTCCCTCATACTGTACAAATCCATTACAAACTAGGAAATGAATCCATTGACATGATTGGACACATAGGCATCAGAGAGAGAGAGGTGTGGTTCAGGAGAATAGCATTAGGATGGCAGTAATGGGAGCAATGACAGAGCACAATAGGGAAGGAAGTGTGACATACGTCACCGTGCCTTGGTCCATCGCGCCGGTGACCTCCAGGCCGTAGAAACGCTGCATGTCGCTGACGGCATTTGAAAGGATGTGAGCTGACCGCATGGTGGACATCTGTCTGCTGGCCTGAGGTAGGTAGCCATACATCCGCAGCCATGACTGAGAGAGAGAGAGAGAGAGAGAGAGAGAGAGAGAGAGAGAGAGAGAGAGAGAGAGAGAGAGAGAGAGAGAGAGAGAGAGAGAGAGAGAGAGAGAGAGAGAGAGAGAGAGAGAGAGAGAGAGAGAGGACAGAGAGAGAGAGAGAGAGAGAGAGAGAGAGAGAGAGAGAGAGAGAGAGAGAGGAGAGAGGGACAGAGAGAGAGAAACTTAACACCATACAGAGTGTACACTTCCAATTCTCAAATTTTCCACTAATTGGTCTTTTGACCAATGACATCAGATCTTTTCACGTCAGATCTTTTTCAGAGCTGATCTGAGTAGTCAAAAGACCAATTAGTGAAAAAAAGATCAGAATTGGGCTGCCTGTGTAAACACAGCTTAATAGGCATACAGAACAGCGTAACTGCCGTGTGGGGGAGGAAGACATGAAGGGAGAAACCAGATACAATCACAGACTTCAGATTGACCGTTCCACCTGTTAAAGGGATATTTAATACCACCACAGGCTGTGCCAGAGCGTCGCGGCGGATAGAGCTACAGATGGAGACACTCAACAGGGTGGCCACGCAACTCTATCAGCTAAACCATTGTGAAAGAGAGAGATCAGGAACTAACCAGTCACACCAAAATGACCACACCTCAACCCTCAGCTGATGGGATATGCCTGGGAGGCGGATGATAAGGAGAGGCAGGGGTTAGCTTTTCTCTGAAGCCCACGCTACTGTATAGGAGGCTACTGATCTTTAATTATGTAATTAGCGCTAATTACATAAGAAGTCCCCCACACACATACTGTCATAAACACAATTAACCCTATACTGTGGTTGCTGAATTACTGCCCTGCCTGCTGTAACCAATGTGGAGGCAATAACAGGGCTAGTGATTGAGAGCAGGGTTAACACAGCGGGTTAACTTTATGCATCTCTGAGTTTGATTACAAACAGCTGTGCTGAGACACCATTTTGTTGACAGCAGTTTGTGTCCGAGAGATGATAAATCCCAGCGTATGAACCAGTAAGGCAAAAGCAATAAGTCAATATTTTCACTGAAGAAAAAAGACACGGAAAACACGTGGCATACATTTCCTGATCTTCTGAGGAGCCATTTAACATCCAGTGAGATGTTTTATCTCTCTGCCTTGAATCATTCTGCACCACTTCCATCTGTTAGAACATCTTTAGAAGCCACATGGAGGGAGATGTGAATGGCCACACTTTTAATGTCACTCCTCTGATATTTGTAAGACTGCCTTGTGTGACTGAGTGTGTGAAGCGGCCACATGATTTACACAAGAATAGTAACAAGCTCTAATCCTGTTACACAAGCAACCATGGACATCTTGAGAAACTCTTAAAGACACACCTCCTCCCAGAGCAGTAAATGAGTGATTTACCGGGGGGGGGGTGGGGGGGGATTAGAAGTGGACCTATCCCTACCATACAGGCACCGGACTAAGCAGAGAGGTGGGGGAGGAGTGCTATAATGCCCACTTCTCTTCTATCTAAGGACCAGGCCTGGGTTGCTGTTCCTGGTTGCATGGGGCTCCCTCTGGTTTCTGGCCGGCATGATCTTCGCCTTCCAACCCCCATGCTCACAGAAGACACAGGCCTTTGTGGTCCCCTCCCTCTGCTGTGGAGCAGGACTGAATAGCCGGCCCTGTTTCTGGGCACAGGCTGAATGTAAACCCCTCTTTCTCCAGGGCACCAACTGGAGCCCCCAGATCCCATGCTGCTGCTACTTCTGGAAACACGGCTGACAAGAGAGCGCCTTACAGACAGCTGAAACACTGCTCTGTCTCTCTCTCTGCTCTTTCCCTGCAGCCTCTCTTACGCTCTTCCTCTTCCCTCTCTCTCTCTGATATCAACTTCCTCTCTCTTTCCTGTCACATTCTCAACCCCCTACTGGCTGGCTCCCTCTTTTTGCTTCCCTCATTCGATATTTTTGTCTCTCTCTTTCATACAAATTCAGGTAGATACTTTCCCTATATTTTCATTGGATATGGGTGGAAGCGGAGAATGGCTGGTTTAGGTGGGACCCACCTTATCTTCCAGATAAGGGCCCGTTCAAACAATCTGAGTTCATACAAGACAGAAAATATATTATCCCAGCTTGTAAAAGACACAACAACCAGGTTTCTTTTCTCTCTGGCATCGTTTGGGATGGTATTTATTGAAGGGCGTTGGAACAAGAGAAATAGGCTACACCACGTTATAGATATATGAAAGCACCCTTTTAAAAAGTAAAGTGCTTCAATCTGTACCCTACCCTTTAAGAATCATCTGTAATGAATACAAAGCAAGGCTATGGTTCCAGGGGGGAGTGAAGCACAGGACTTCTTTTAGTCCAATCAGCTACCCTGTCAGCAGCTCCTTCAATAAGACCTTGAGCCTACCTGCCAAAACGAAGGCCTCCTGGATCCAGCAATTCACGAGGAATTGTAAAACGAGCCTCACTCAGTGTATGTGGTTGTGTGTGTGTGTGCGCGTGAGTGTCTGCGTCCCGCACAATGTCAGCCAAGACACTAACAAATGGAGAATGCTTTTATTCCCTGGACTTGGTAGCCTGCCATCTTTTGGTCCTAACCTCCAGCAGAGAGAGAATAAAAACGAAGGAGAGCGAGACAGGGGGGGAATAAAAAACACACACAGGCACTGTCCTACTCTGTAAGTGAGTGTCTTGTGAGAGAGAGAAACAGAGATAGAGATGGAAACAGAGAGAGAGAGAGAGAGAGAGAGAGAGAGAGAGAGAGAGAGAGAGAGAGAGAGAGAGAGAGAGAGAGAGAGAGAGAGAGAGAGAAAGGAGAAACAGAGATCGAGAGAGAGAAAACTGAGAGAGAGAGATCCGGAGGGAAGACAGTAACCATTAGTGGTTCATGGCATTTCCCATTCTCATCGCTACTCATTACCTCTCGCCATGGCGATGAAAGCTCGCTGTGCCCATGGCGACGGGTAACCTCAGGGGAACACAAAGGAACTGGTTGGAATACAGAGAGAAGGCATGCTGCATGGACAAGCAGAAATAGAGTGAGGCTGGCTCTGCCAACGTTAAGGGTTAAACTGGGGATAAAGATAGGGTTTCAGGAAGCAATACAGTCAGCCTCCTGTGTTCTGCAGACTTAATAAACCATAGCCCCTCCCACTTCTCCACCTCTTCTTTATGCTGGTCTCTCTTTCTCCCTCTCTCTCCCTCTTTTCCTCTGAAACAGTCCTCTCCAGACAAGAGCTCTCATTGTTGCTCCTCAGCTGCCTGGGAGTCCTGCAGGCCTAAATGTCTCTCCTCTGTTTGTGTCCCATTTGGAAAACAGCTGTCACACTTAACCATCACATGCAGCACAGCTGAGCAAGCCGCCTAGTTCACTCTCTTTTTCTCCCTCTCTCTATCATTTATCGCTCTCCCTCACTCCCACTTCATCTCTGTTCATCAGACAGTGTAGGAGTCCAGTCTCCTTTGATAGGTCAAGCTGTAGGTGCAGGGAGGAAGGGAGCTGATGACCATAACATCAGTGAGAATGTTCAGTAAATGCAAAAGGGAGAATCCATTCAAGACAGATCTCAGCTGAGCTCATATGCATATTATTCATGCATGCTGATTAATCACTTTATATTGAATTGAATGGAGAGAGAATATCAGATACAGGCTAAGTGTAACAGTTTAGTGAAAACACACAAAAAGCGTGACATTTTCAGGTGAACACCAACCCACACTTTGAGGACAGACGTTGGCAGATAGGCGTTAACTAACAGGCTGTCTGTTCTCGTCAG
This sequence comes from Coregonus clupeaformis, assembly GCF_020615455.1. NCBI lineage: Eukaryota > Metazoa > Chordata > Actinopteri > Salmoniformes > Salmonidae > Coregonus > Coregonus clupeaformis. The sequence goes on from NW_025536580.1 coordinate 54,777, forward strand.
TCTCCACCCCACCCCAGATTTTAAAACAATCCCTCAGTCAACAAGTCTCCTTGACTACACTTAAAGACCCCATTACCACCTAAACACTACAATGCTAATACTCTGCCAGGATGTGGCATGTTGGGACAAGAAAGGCCCCAAGGTCTTTTTGTCTCGTAAACAATGGCTGCCAGGTCAGCAGTAACTACCTGTGTATGAGCCTCATTCCTCATCATAATCCTTCAGTCTAGTCAGTCACAAATCTGCCTCACTCAGAGTGCACTCAACCAAAACACAAACATAAACACAACTTAGGTAAGAATGCAGAGGCACGCAGTGGCCGACCCATCACTGATGTGATCAGTATTGACTAACTGACTGATGACAATATTGATTTTCCTCAGCACAGTGTTTCAATCTAAGAGTCTGTACTACATTCATTAGTGGA
>NW_025536581.1:0-55208 GCF_020615455.1 Coregonus clupeaformis
GTGGGAAGTCTCACATACACATACAATACCCCTGCTTCCTCATCTGACATCTAAGTGGCACGACCTGACTCAACAGTTCCACCCATCTGAGCTGGAGGGAGCGAAAAAGCACAAGAAAGTTGTTTGAAATTCCAGACCTTTTCATAATTAACCAGATTTATCCACCCAAGTTGAATTTCAACTGTATTTTGGCTCTTGTGGGGGTCTCTGGCTGAGACCCAACCCTGCCAGATAGAAGAGCAAATAACAGAATAAAATATGTCCCCACCAACAAACTCACACACACACAGCACCTTGAGTATAAATGAATAATCCCCTATTGGCTTTTATGTGTCTCAGTGGAGAAGGCTCTGTCCTCCTCCTCCTCATCAGTAGTGGTACAACCTGCTGTAATGACTTGGGGGTGCCAGATTCAGAGAGAGTGAAGACCCTCCTCCTCCTCATCAGTAGTGGTACAACCTGCTGTAATGACTTGGGGTGCCAGATTCAGAGAGAGGAAGACCCTCCTCCTCCTCATCAGTAGTGGTACAACCTGCTGTAATGACTTTGGGGTGCCAGATTCAGAGAGAGGAAGACCCTCCTCCTCCTCATCAGTAGTGGTACAACCTGCTGTAATGACTTGGGGTGCCGGATTCAGAGAGAGGAAGACCCTCCTCCTCCTCATCAGTAGTGGTACAACCTGCTGTAATGACTTAGGTGCCAGATTCAGAGAGAGGAAGACCCTCCTCCTCCTCATCAGTAGTGGTACAACCTGCTGTAATGACTTGGGGTGCCAGATTCAGAGAGAGAGGTGGAGGGGGGGCGAGAGAGAGAAAAGACCCTCCTCCTCCTCAGAGAGAGAAAGACTTGCACATTGTTACAATACTGTACATAGCCAATAAAATAACATTTGAAATGTCTATATTCTTTTAAAACTTTTGTGAGTGTAATGTTTACTAATGTTTCCCTTGTTTATTTCCTTTTTGTTTATTGTCTATTTCATTAGCTTTAGCAATGTAAACATGTTTCCCATTGAGAGAGAGGGGAGAGAGAAAGACCCTCCTCCTCAGAGAGAGGGTGGGGGGACAGAGAGAGAGAGAGGGAGAGAGAGAGAACAACTTCTTAGCCGGCTTAAACCCTCTGTGAGTGTCTCTTTCACAGCCTTCAGTGGTAAACTGTTCGATTTAGCCGCAAGAACTTTGGAAAACCAACAGACGACTGCTAACATGGTTGATAGATAGCTGAATACTGATTTCTCCCTCTCTTTCAGCTCAATTATGCTAGGCTATATACCGGTGTGATGCTGCTGAAATGTTAGCCCACTTGCTATATTAGCATAATTGTACTAACTGGGCATTGTAAGAGGAGGGGACAGCTGTGGATTATGTATTTTTTCAACAGGATCCCAAATTAATTTATTTTGCTTTGTACCTGAAGTGGCCTAGTGTATGTTGCTTATTCATTGAAGTTTTTCAACATTTGGTTTTCCCCAACGCGGCTTCAGATCCTTGCCTAAGAGCGAAGCGGATGAGGTGTGCGACTCATTAGGGATGTGAACTAGCAACCCTCAGGTTAGTAGTTCTTCAGGAAAATTGCTGCTTGTGCAGAGATTGAAACATGCATGTTGTATTGGTATTTGGTATTTTATTAGGATCCCCATTAGCTATTGCTAATGTCTGGACCCTCTTCATGGGGTCCAGACAAAACATGAAACTTGAGATAATACAGAACATTAATAGACAAGAACAGCTCAAGGACAGAACTACATATATATTTTTTTAAAGGCACACATAGCCTACATATCAATACATACACACAAACTATCTGGCTCCATATAATACTGTACGTTTCTTGAATTTGTTTTGGATTCGGGGACTGTGAAAAGACCCCTGGTGGATGTCTGGTGGGGTAAGTGTGTGTGTCAGAGCTGTGTGTAAGTTGACTATGCAAACAATTTGGGATGTTCAACACAATGTTTCTTATAAAAAGAAGACGTGATGCAGTCACTCTCCTCAACTCTTAGCCAAGAGAAACTGGCATGCAAAGTATTTATATCAGCCCTCTGAATTACAATGAAGAGCAAGACGTGCCACTCTGTTTTGGGCCAGCTGCAGCTTAACTAGGTCTTTGCTTGCAGCACTGGACCACACGACTGGACAATAATCAAGATTAGACAAAACTAGAGCCTGCAGAACTTGCTTTTTGGAGTGTGGTGTCAAAGCAGAGCATCTCTTTATTACTCCCCATCTTTACAGCCATTTAATCTATATGTTTTGACCATGATAGTTTACAATCTAAGGTAACACCAAGTAATTTAGTATTCTCAACTTGTTCAACAGCCACACCATTCATTACCAGATTCAGCTGAGGTCTAGAACTTAGGGAATGATTTGTACCAAATACAATACTCTTAGTTTTAGAGATGTTCAGGACCAGTTTATTAGTGGCCACCTATTCCAAAACAGACTGCAACTCTTTGTTAAGGGTTTCAGTTACTTCATTAGCTGTGGTTGCTGATGCTTATATGGTTGAATCATCAGCATACATGGACACACATGCTTTGTTTAATGCCAGTGGCAGGTCATTGGCAAAAATAGAAAAGAGTAGAGGGCCTATAGAGCTGCCCTGTGGTACACCACACTTTACACGTTTGACATTAGAGAAGCTTCCATTAAAGAAAACCCTTTGAGTTTTATTAGATAGATAGCTCTGAATCCACGATATGGCAGAGGTTGAAAAGCCATAACACATACGTTCTTTCAACAACAGGTTATGGTATAGATATCAAATGCTGCACTGAACCCTAACAGTACAGCTCCCACAATCTTCTTATTATCCATTTCTTTCAACCAATCATCAGTCATTTGTGTCAGTGCAGTACATGTTGAGTGCCCTTCCCTATAAGCATGCTGAAAGTCTGTTGTTAATTTATTTACAGAGAAATAGCATTGTATTTGGTCAAACACAATATTATCCAACAGTTTGCTAAGAGCTGGCAGCAAGCTTATAGGTCTGCTGTTAGAACCAGTAAAGGCTTTACCATTCTTGGGTAGCGGAATTACTTTGGCTTCTCTCAGGCCTGAGGACAAAGACTTTCCTCTAGGCTCAGATTAAAGATATGACAGATAGGAGTGGCTATAAAGTCAGCTACCATCCTCGTAGCTTTCCATCTAAGTTGTCAATGCCAGGAGGTTTGCCATTATTGATCGATAACAATAATTTTTTCACCTCTCCCACACTAACTTTACAAAATTCTAACTTACAATGCTTTTGTATGCATGAGTCACGATGGTTCACTGTTCATTGTTGGCATTTCCTGCCTAAATTTGCCCACTTCCAATGAAGTAATCGTTAAAATAATTGGCAACCTCAAATGGTTTTGTGATGAATAAGCCATCTGATTGGATGAAGAATGGAGTTTAATTTGTCTTTCTGCCCATGATTTCATTTAAAGTACTCCAACGCTTTATATCATTGATCTTGGCTTCATAATACAGTGTCTTCTTCTTTTTGTTGAGTTTAGTCACATAATTCTCAATTTGCAGTAAGTCAACCAGCCAGATGTGCAGCCAGACTTAATAGCCACTCCTTTTGCCCCATCTCTTTCAACCATACAGTTTTTCAATTCCTCATCAATCCATGGAGCCTTAACAGTTCTAACAGTCAGTTTCCTAACAGGTGCATGTTTATCAATAATCGGAAGAAGCAATTTCATAAATTCATCAAATGCAGCATCTGGATGCTCCTTATTAATCACATCAGACCAACAAATATTTTTTACATCATACACATATCACAGCAAAATCTTTTGTATGATCTCTTATTAAATATTTTAGGCCCAGCTGTTGGAACTTTGGCTCTCCTGGACGTAGCCAGGATCACTGCATCCAATGGGTACGGATACAGCTTTAGAACAAAGTTCTACAGTATTAGTAAGAATGTGATTGATACATGTGGATGATCTTGTTCCTGTAGTGTTTGTAAACACCTGGTAGGTTGATTAATAACCTGAACCAGATTACAGGCACTGGTTACAGTAGAAGCTTCTCTCTTGAGCGGACAGCTTGATGAAAACCAGTCAATATTCAGGTCCCTCAAGAAAGTAGACCTCTCAGTTGACATTACATACACTATCAAGCATTTCACACATATTATTTAGATACTGACTGTTCACACTTGGTGGCCTACAGCAACACCCCAAAAGAAAAGGCTTTAGATGTGGCAAGTGAACCTGCAACCACAACACTTCAATAACACCTTCCAGCCTTCTGGGAGGGAGGGTGGACAATGAGCCAGTCATAGCGGATGTAAGCAATGTCCCCCATGCGCTCTAGCAGCTTTCATGGCTGGGATATGTTCTTTCCTCTTCTGGCGCACAGCTTCAGGATAGTCCTCGTTGAGAAAGATATACGTTCTTCTCAAGTTCTTGGCTCTTTCCAGAACAGCTACCTTGTCCTTGAAACTCAGGAACTTGACCACTATCGGCCTGGGCCAGTCCTGTGGGCGCACTCCACCTCAATCTTCCTGTGGTCCATCTTCAATTTCTCAGAGATCATTTCCCTCACTTTGTCCTCAGACTCCATCCAGGTCTCAGGAGATTCTGCAATTCCGTCCACAACCATGTTGTTACGCCTTGATTGTCCCATTGTTATCATTGATTCACACACAGAACTGATGTCCTCTCTCAATGACTTACAGATTGCTGTAATCTTGCCATTCTCCTGTTTCAACTCATCGAGCTGACCCTGGGAGAACTGCAAACTGTTCTTTAGGTCCTGGACCTCTGATCAGGTTGTCCGTTATTTTATTAGTCGAATCCACCAGTATTTGGACAACGCACTTGAAGCTATTTTCTTGTTGTTGTAACAACTGCTTGTAGAACTCTTTTGTTCGTTTAAAATATCCTTCACGTGTGATAGAGAGACACCACTGTCCTCGACAACGGTACTCCCACCAGCTTTGGTCTTTGTCATGGTAGCTAGCAATGTTGGTTATGCTGTTACTCCTCACAGTTCCAGACAGGCCAGGTCACAGGGAAAACAACAAACAGCAGGGATCTAGACAGCCACAAACCCGGGACAATCCGCGGTCCCAGCCGCAATGGCTAACCGCGTGGCGGGCTGCGTTCAAGCCCTCAAGAAAACCCTGCTAGCTTGATACGCTGCTAGCTAGCAGCTAGGCTAGCTGAAACGCCAAATAGCTCCTCAGACCCGTCCTTGGTCGGCAGGATCACTGGACAGACTAGCAATCTCAGCAACTGATGCCAACTGTGTCGCGAGATCCAAACCAAAAAATTAACTAGCTACTAAGAACTTCTCAATACCTCCTAAAGAAATTTAAAATAAAAGGACTTCCAATACACTTAGGAAACAACAAACTTTTCAAAACAACAAATCTGAGCTCTTCCTCATTCCGCATTCAACAGGAAGTTGTGTGACACAACAAGACACAGCATGGATATGAAATTCAGGACTGCTGGGTTGATCCTTGGGGACCTAGTGACTGCATTTGTTTATTTTGTTTTGCATTCTGAATGGTGAAACCAGAAGCAAACACATTCACTTCGCCAAATGTCTCCATTCACACACATTGCAAAGGGAAGCTTAGACGTAATCATTTTCAGCCATTATCCTCCTCAACTTTTTATGCCACTAGCCACCATTGGTCTCCATTCATAGACATGCAAAAGGAAGCATAGCATATATAAAACTGCATCCCTCAGTCTCCCTTTCTGGAGAGGTCCCGATGAAATGTGATGTGTTTGCCAGACCCAACCTGACTAACTGACAAGACAACCCTGCTTCCTCCTCCTCACCCACCAGGCAAAGCACTCTGGGAAATCAACTTTCTCTTTAATCAAAAAAGGAAGATTTCACTTAAGTCGAGGATCAACGGACTGTAGAAGAGACGTATCTTTTCTGAAATATTCAGTTTTTTATCATTTTCCACACCTTTAAAATCACTCTCTGCCTCTGGTTTCGTGCAATTCAAAGGATTGATGTTTTTATGTCAAATTTTGGGTGGAGGTAGCCAGCATAATTCATAACAAACACGGTTTAGAAAATGTCTCAGTGTTGAGAAAAGCTTCTAAAACGTATTACCATCTGTATCTCTTCTCTTACATAGTCTTACAACAGACATGGGAGGGAGTCAGAGAGGAATAAAAAGAGTAGGGGGATTCCCTAAGGAGAAACCAGTAGAGGCAGAGAATATTCCACAAAGATGAATGCCTTTTCCTTATTAAAATGAAGGATGGCATATCATCATTACTAAAGCTCACAGCGCATATAGTTTAAGGCTAATGAGCTTTTATGGAAGGACGTGGTCGAACATCAATAGAACTAACATGCCAACCAGTTTGTTTCCTTCACCGCTCTACTTCCTGTTAAAGGAAGAATAATAAACAAAACGTTATTTGGCGATGTCGCCTGGGGGAGACAGAAACACTGGTGTTACCATACAGTCATACAGATGTAGACCTGCGTCAGAGCAGAGCGGAGGGAAAGGGAGGGACAAATAACACAGCTCCGTCTCCCTCTCTCATTTGCTTTACATGCATAAAAGGAATGCCTAATCACACTTTGAGTAGCCATGAAATGGCCAGCCTTCCAGGCATGTACGGGATCATTAGTAATATCCTTGCATTTCTCTCCTCCAGCAGTCCCACACACGATGAAAAATACATTCTGAAGCCTTGAAGACAAGGAGAAAGAGAGAAATGGAGAGAGAGAAGCAGAGAGAGAGAGAGAGAGAGAGAGAGAGAGAGAGAGAGAGAGAGAGAGAGAGAGAGAGAGAGAGAGAGAGAGAGAGAGAGAGAGAGAGGTATAAACATCACTTGGGTATGATGGGACGTGATGTTCACAAGCTTTATTTCCTGGAGCAATAAACAGGGCCTGGTTTCCTGATAGCCATGGAACTTAGGCTTACAAGTGTTTTAACTTCTACGGGATCGGTTTCCCGTAGAGTGGACGGTTGAGCCAACGTGCGCTAATGTGATTAGCATGACTGTTGTAAGTAACAGCAAACTTTCCAGGACATAGACATGTCTTATATGGGCAGAAAGCTTAAATTCTTGTTAATTTAACTGGACTGTTTTGTAGTAGCTATTACTACAGTAGCTATTACAGTGAAAAAATACCATGCTATTGTTTGAGTAGAGTGCACAACAACAAAAAACGTATCACGGCAACTGGTTTGATACATTCACCTCTGAAGGTAAATAATGTACTTACATTCAGTCATCTTACTCTGACTTGTCATCCTAAGGGTCCCAGAGATAAAATGTAGCATAGTTTTGTTTGATAAAATCAATTTTTATAATCAAATGTAGGAACTGGGTTCTACAGTTTGAACCCTTTTTGTCTCTGGCTCCACACCCACCCCGCCTGGCCATCTAGATGTGTGAAAGTTAGTGTATAAACTAATGATCCATCATGTATGACATTCCTGGGAGTGTGTAAACTTACATTTTGTATTAACATATCATTTCGTTATTATCATATCAATTCGGCACATTTGGTCAGACTTCATACAAAATAGTCCAGTATTGCAATACTTCACTGGATCAATCTGAAAGTTTGGACACACACTGCTGCCATCTAGTGGCCAAAATCTAAATTGCGCCTAAACTGCAATATTATATTGTGGCCTTTCTCTTGCATTTCAAAGATGATGGAACAAAAACAAAAACATTTTTTTTGGTATTATCTTTTACCAGATATAATGTGTTATATTCTCCTACATTTCCACAAACTTCAAAGTGTTTCCTTTCAAATGGTATCAAGAATATGCATATCCTTGCTTCAGGTCCTGAGCTACAGGCAGTTAGATTTGGGTATGTCATTTTAGGCGAAAATTTTAAAAAAAGGGTCCAATCCTTAAGAGGTTAATGATGCATATTTCCTACAATGGCCGAAGACACCAAAACACCATGCTAAGTGCGTTGTTGGAGCATGTGTCAATACTGATAGGATCAAAAGAAAGGGATTGCTGCTCTCGGATCAGCTTTCTCCATTCAAATCTTTCCTTAACATTATAATTATTTCACACAATGCTGACCATGGATCAGCTTCTAGAAAGAAATTACAACCAACGTCTGCAAATATTGAGGCGGCTTATTCTAATGCTTACCCAATAAAAATGTACTAAATCACAGTTTTGGCACATCATTGCGCACATGTTAGGCTACACATCATGAAATTAATTCAGACAAATTACAGACAGTAGCCTACAAGTAACAAAATAGAACTCAATTGATTGAACATGAAATGTATTTCAATATGATTGAAATAGGCCTACAGCCTACTGTTTATGTTTTAATGCAGTCATCTCGGTTTATATTTGAAGCATCTTTTATATGTCGCTTGTTTGTATCAATTGCAAAGACATTGGCAACTTTGTGAATTTGTAGTCAACTTTGCTCTGAAGTTTGGAGGTCACAGGGAGACAGATAAACGATGTGATTCTATGTTTATCTGAGATCTTCAGTGTATAAAGCACCGTGGGAGGGCAAAAAAGCATCTAACAACGCACTTAGCTGTTCAACGAGTGGTCTGAGGCAGGCGTTAGATTACGAGCGTTGTCAAGTGCAACGTAATAATGATGGTTTTGGGAAACAGCTCAGAGATTTAAAGATGCTCCTACGAAGGTTCTAACAATGAACTTAGCCTTTAGATGATTTTGGAAAACCGGGCCCTGGTCAATAAGGTTCAAAACACTCAATAAGCGATATCTTCTACATTGTGGTGATGGGTACCACAGGTCCACATGGGAAAAATAGAAGTCTGCATTGAATGTAATAAAACATGGAATACATCATTCTAGTCTCATGTCTTGTTCAGGTGCGTTGTATGTGTGTAGATGTGAAGGGGTTGGTGAAGTGAGATGATGCAATATTCTACTGAATTGGTTCAATGATTTCAAGATTCAATGGTGACGAACGATGGGTGTTCAACATGTAGAATCGTCAGGAAATTAACAGAAAATGATGTCCAATGTTCGGTGGTCAGACGTGATAGGATGGACACCTGTCGGCAGGGCTTATTTTGTCCTGAATTTTTTTGCTAGTTTACTGTATTTACTCATTCATGGGCACTCTAATCCACAGACCTGGGAAGTCATCAGCAACTATCCCTCTCAAGATAGTTTTCTGTCTAGTCAATGTCTTAGACTCCAGGCTTACAATAGGCCTACCTCTGTGCCAAGCTAGCATGGCCTAGCCTGGTTAACCAGACTGACCACTGTGTTCACAAAGTGAAACAACGGTGAGCACAGCCGTCTGGTTAAATCAGGCTAAGCAGGGCCATAACCACAGACCTGTTGCAGCTATAAGTGAACCAATCACCTGAGCTTTCTCCATCTTCATCACAGTACCGGCATCCTGGAGGTTGCGTCAGCTCTTCTTATCCGGGTGCATCCTAAACCAATGCTCTTTGTTCTACAAAGAGGAAGCTGTTTTGCTGCCTCCAGAAGAGCGCCTTTGATAGCCGTCCCCTGGAGCGCAACACAAAAACACATCAATGTTTTATGGCTTTGCCAACTCACTGGAGCACTGCTCCTCTTAAATCAAATCAAATCAAATTTTATTGGTCACATACACATATTTAGCAGATGTTATTGCGGGTGTAGCAAAATGCTTGTGTTCCTAGCTCGAACAGTGCAGTAGTATATAACAAATGTTCAAAGAGGGGGGAAACCAACCACCTAACCATGGGAGCTGACACTGAGAGGGACTAGTGGGGGAAGGATGGATGGAGAGAGGGAGAGAGGAGGGGGGTGGAGAGCGACAGCAGCTCCACTGACCTGTCTGACAACTGGAGTTAACTATCTTTTACCCTGGGGTGCTTTATGAGAGAGAGAGATCATACTGTAGAATGTCCTGGTTATTCTATTTGGGGATTTCATTCCTAAGTTGTCTTTTCCTTTTGCAATAGTGCCAAATAAAGTGTTACTGAGTGCTGTGAAAATCCCCATGGTACACATGAAATGGATTTATCAAATCATTAAAACCTAGTTAATTTTATTTGTGACCTGAGCCCTGGCTCGTTGCCTATAGAGGGGCTTCCATCGGATGTCTAGTCTGCAACATGGTATTACATCTGCGATATTACGTAGTTAAGCTTCTCTCACTTTCATCATGCTGTGACACAGAGCCAAAGTATTGACATGGCATGAGAGTGCGTTGTGACGTGACTTATGCATTCTCTTGGGTAGCCTATGACAGTGCTCTGAGCAACGCTCTATACGACTGAGGCTGTCCTAATATGGACACCGTACTGAAGTTCAAAACATAATTATGTTGGAGGAGACTAAGGGCCCTGACTTTAAAGCTGTGCTTATTGAGTCGCAATTTCAGGTTGCCATAGGACGGCACTCGGAGGAAATAAGAACGGCATTGGCAGTGGGAGTATAAGAAGTTATCTGTGCTGTGGGTTACTGTAAGAGAGTGTGGGGGAGGGAGATAACCTGCCTTTGAGGTTGGCTGGAGGAAAAGGTAGAGGACCGGGTCATTTTGAAGAGATGATGATGTGTAGAAAGCTGGTAGAAAACGCCTCCAGGATCTAGTGCAAACAGACATCTACAATAGACATCTAAAATAGACATCTACAATAAACATCTACAATAGACATCTAAAATAGACATCTAAAATAGACATCTACAATAGACATCTGCAATAGACATCTAAAATAGACATCTACAATAGACCTCTACAATAGATATCTACAATAGACCTCTACAATAGCTACAGTGTAATAGACATATTTTTTAAACCTTCTTTCTGAGTCTATTGATTGTATATCTAGTAAATAACTATAGGTGACCTGATCAGGAAAAGCTCCAGGGTCTTACTGCAATGAATAATTAGGATCAGGAGTTTTCCCTAAACACATGAACTGACCAATAAAATCACCCGTATGAAGCCTAGTAGGTGTGCAATGCAGATGCACTGGGCTTTGAAACTACACTCTTCCCAGCATTTATTTTCAATACATTTTTCAACGTCGTCCCCATGTAATTTTCAAACCCACAGACCACATAACCTCAGATGAGCATCTAAGCACATGTAAGAAAGTACAGCACTTGTTGGTGTGTCTGTATCCTACAACCTATTCCAATGTAAAATACCCAGTAGGCTGAAACTGATTGAATCAACATTGTTTCCTCGTCATTTCAACAACAAAAAAATCAATTTCCTTCTGATGATGTTGAATCAACGTGGAAAACTGTTTGAATTTGCAAAAGGCAATCAAGGTAAAGGAATTTCTGGAATTTTTGTATTTTTTCCATACCTTTGAACCTAAATTCAATGACATGGTTAACATTTTTGTTGATTTTACTTAGAATTCATGTTAGTTTCAATAAAATATAAATCAAAACTAGATGTTGAACTGATGCCTGTGCCCAGTGATTACGTATAAAGCAATGTTGATTGTGTCATCTTTTGATTAATGCATTAGATGATCATCACAGAGCAGAGGAGAGAGTGAAGTTCATCATTACTGAGATGGGAGACCCAGATGTTAAAGTTTTAACGCATATTGAAGTTTCTCTAAAAACATGTAGAATAATTCACTGCCTGCTTAAATAGCATTTGGCTGCAGGTATGGGTAGCAGAAAGTAAATGAGTTGCACCCACAACAGTGAAGAGGAAGAAAAAAAATATTTCAAAGAAATGTTGGTTCTAAATTGTTGAACAAGCTCAGCTGAGAAGGGAGACTCACTCTCTCTCCTCCTTTATATCCTTTTTCTCTTTCCACTCTCATCCCTGCTCTCTCTCTCTCTCTCTCTCTCTCTCTCTCTCTCTCTCTCTCTCTCTCTCTCTCTCTCTCTCTCTCTCTCTCTCTCTCTCTCTCTCACTCCCCCCCGCTCTCTCCCTCTCCGCTCCCTCCCTGTTCATCTCTCCTCTCTCTCTCTTCTTCTTCCTTCTCCTCCTCCTTTCTATCTATCTCTCTCTCATTTTTCTCTCCTCTCCCGGAGAATTTATTAATAATGCAACAAAGCTTGAATTGGGGAGGACCGCCTGGGCACTTTTTCTAAAGTGTTTGTTTTTACCTCCACAGTGGTTTCAATTAATCGGAGCTATACCTCCTTAGCTGCCAAATCAATTTCCAATTTAGTCAAATCAGGAAGTTAATTGAAATTCATATCTCTAATTGAATTGTCCTCATAACAAAAAAAAGGCCATTGTCAAATCATTGACTTCCACCACCCTCCTATGGGTTATATAAGTACAGCAGGGCTTAAATAAGTTACTTGACAGAAGAAACATACGTGCAAGCACACACACACACACACACACATGCACACACACAAACAAGCACGCACACACACACATAGCGAGAGAGTACAGATCCAAAGTGTCATCAGATCATTCAAACATGGTTAGGTTGTCATACAGAAAGCCTTTGTTTCTCACCCAGCGTGGTCTTTCACAGCAGAACAATGACGTCCAGCACTCCTAAAGAAGATATAGGTAGCTGTCCATCTCTTGAGATTCACATGCACACTCACATGTGGGCGCACACATACACACACACTTGCAAACATAGACACACAAGTATACTCACAAACACACACACACACACACACAAACTCACACACTCTCCTCAGGGAGTGGATTGGATAAACAAAGTATTTCATTCGGGTGAGTGAGCCGCATCCTCAAGAATAAGAGTGATGGAGGGAAAATAACCACACTCTCTGAGGACACATCCTCCCAAATCACAATGAGCCTTTCACAAAATATGCCCAAATTGAATGGTCATGTACAATACTGCCATATTCTCCTGTGAAATCAGCATCAGCCACATGCGTCACTGACCCTGAATACCCTGGTGAGACGTCACTCCACTGTGAGTGGCCCATCATCAGTCTACCACACCACATATTCAAACAGGTGCAGCTAAAACAGACATGAAAGGACTGAGAACAGAGGACCGGTCATGGCTGCTGCACATCAGAGTGCAGGTGTATGAGTGGTTCAGTGGGTTTTTTGTGAATATGTGTGTGTGTGGGGGGTAATGTGTGTGTGTGTATGTGTGAGGTGTGTCTGCACGTGTGCATGTGTGTGAATATTTGCGTGTGGGTCTGTGTGTGTGTGCTTGTGTGTGTATGTCTGTGTGTGCGTGTTTGTTTGTAAAAATGAGATAGAGAGCACTCTCCGTGCAGCCAGCATCTCTCTTCCTCCATCTCCCTTTGAGACAGTTATAAAAGAATATCTGATGTAGATACAGTGTGAGAGGACAAAAGGAATTATATATCACTGTGGCTGAGCCACTGGATTTCTGAAGCCTTTCTGTCCACATTCAGTGTGAGAGCCCCACAGATCACACTGATACTCTCTCTCTCTCTCTCTATCTCTCTCTCTCTCTCTCTCTCTCTCTCTCTCTCTCTCTCTCTCTCTCTCTCTCTCTCTCTCTCTCTCTCTCTTCTCTCTCTCTCTCTCTCTCTCTCTCTCTCTCTCTCTCTCTCCCTCTCTCCTCCTCACTCCCCCGCTCTCTCCCTCTCCACTCCCTCCTGTTCATCTCTCCTCTCTCTCTCTTCTTCTTCCTTCTCCTCCTCCTTTCTATCTATCTCTCTCTCATTTTTCTCTCCTCTCCCGGAGAATTTATTAATAATGCAACAAAGCTTGAATTGGGGAGGACCGCCTGGGCACTTTTTCTAAAGTGTTTGTTTTTACCTCCACAGTGGTTTCAATTAATCGGAGCTATACCTCCTTAGCTGCCAAATCAATTTCCAATTTAGTCAAATCAGGAAGTTAATTGAAATTCATATCTCTAATTGAATTGTCCTCATAACAAAAAAAGGCCATTGTCAAATCATTGACTTCCACCACCCTCCTATGGGTTATATAAGTACAGCAGGGCCTTAAATAAGTTACTTGACAGAAGAAACATACGTGCAAGCACACACACACACACACACACATGCACACACACAAACAAGCACGCACACACACACATAGCGAGAGAGTACAGATCCAAAGTGTCATCAGATCATTCAAACATGGTTAGGTTGTCATACAGAAAGCCTTTGTTTCTCACCCAGCGTGGTCTTTCACAGCAGAACAATGACGTCCAGCACTCCTAAAGAAGATATAGGTAGCTGTCCATCTCTTGAGATTCACATGCACACTCACATGTGGGCGCACACATACACACACACTTGCAAACATAGACACACAAGTATACTCACAAACACACACACACACACACAAACTCACACACTCTCCTCAGGGAGTGGATTGGATAAACAAAGTATTTCATTCGGGTGAGTGAGCCGCATCCTCAAGAATAAGAGTGATGGAGGGAAAATAACCACACTCTCTGAGGACACATCCTCCCAAATCACAATGAGCCTTTCACAAAATATGCCCAAATTGAATGGTCATGTACAATACTGCCATATTCTCCTGTGAAATCAGCATCAGCCACATGCGTCACTGACCCTGAATACCCTGGTGAGACGTCACTCCACTGTGAGTGGCCCATCATCAGTCTACCACACCACATATTCAAACAGGTGCAGCTAAAACAGACATGAAAGGACTGAGAACAGAGGACCGGTCATGGCTATGCACATCAGAGTGCAGGTGTATGAGTGGTTCAGTGGGTTTTTGTGAATATGTGTGTGTGTGGGGGGGGTAATGTGTGTGTGTGTATGTGTGAGTGTGTGTCTGCACGTGTGCATGTGTGTGAATATTTGCGTGTGGGTCTGTGTGTGTGTGCTTGTGTGTGTATGTCTGTGTGTGCGTGTTTGTTTGTAAAAATGAGATAGAGAGCACTCTCCGTGCAGCCAGCATCTCTCTTCCTCCATCTCCCTTTGAGACAGTTATAAAAGAATATCTGATGTAGATACAGTGTGAGAGGACAAAAGGAATTATATATCACTGTGGCTGAGCCACTGGATTTCTGAAGCCTTTCTGTCCACATTCAGTGTGAGAGCCCCACAGATCACACTGATACTCTCTCTCTCTCTCTCTCTATCTCTCTCTCTCTCTCTCTCTCTCTCTCTCTCTCTCGCTCTCTCTCTCTCTCTCGCTCTCTCTCTCTCTCTCTCTCTCTCTCTCTCTCTCTCTCTCTCTCTCTCTCTCTCTCTCTCTCTCTCTCTCTCTCTCTCTCTCTCTCTCTCTCTCTCTCTCTCTCTCTCTCTCTCTCTCTCTCTCTCTCTCTCAGAGCAGCTTCTCCAATCATCTGCTGGTGACAGCATGACTGTGGCCACATTGGCATTCTCCTCAGGAGTCGACACAAACTCAAGAGGGGTGAGAACTTGAGGCAGAGTCCACCTTCTCTGTTTCTCTCCCTTCTAAATCACTCCCATATTCTACTGCAGTAGAACTCTTTTACTGTTACTGTAGAGTCCCACTTCAGCCTTGGTTTTATTGATCTTAGATGTCTCCTAGAGGTGAGATGTGGGTACGATCCATAGTTGAGACTCATGATAGCCATGGAGAATGAATGGTCCAGAATGAATAGAGTGATGCGGTCCCGAATGAATAGAGTATCCGGTCCAGAATCAATAGAGTGTACGGTCCAGAATGAATAGAGTATACGGTCCAGAATGAATTGCAGTGATGCGGTCCTGAATGAACAGAGTGTTCACTCCAGAATGAATGGAGTGATGCGGTCCAGAATGAATAGAGTATACGGTCCAGAATGAATAGAGTGATGCGGTCCAGAATGAATAGATTATATGGTCCAGATTGAATGGAGTGATGAGGTCCTGAATGAATGGAGTGATGCGGTCCTGAATGAATGGAGTGATGCGGTCCTGAATGAATGGAGTGATGCGTTCCAGAATGAATAGAGTCTACGGTCCAGAATGAATAGAGTGATGAGGTCCAGAATGAATAGAGTGTACGGACCAGAATAAATGGAGTGATGCGTTTCCAATGTTATTTCACGCTTAGGAGTACCTGTAATTATGCCAGCTAGCTACCTACCATTCAGCTGTTTTTCTAACCTCATTATTATCTGAAGCGTTAACGTTAGGTAGTTAGTAGCTACTGTACTCGAAATGTAGCTAGCTTGTTGCTACCTGGATAGCTAACTAAACAATAGCTGGAATGACCTAGCTTTAATATTTGGAGACGCTTTCTCTCCATTGGGACAGACACGAACTGGCTGAATCGATTCAGTGCCTAGCTTTTGCACTTAACTGGCTAACAGTAGCTACTAAGGGTAAGTTATGACCTACATTTATTTGTGTTTTGTTTTCACATACTGGTAACCAGAGTCGTTCAAGGGAATTCGGGACATGGGTGACTAGTTAACGTTAGCTTGGCTCTCTCTGTGTGTTCGTGCCGTGGGAGGAGGGGTTGGTTCGTTGGCAGAGAGCAATGGCTAGCTAGTATGCTAACTATTCTAGCTAACTAACTGGCTGAATAAGTTGACGACGTACTCACTCAAACTGTCAAAACTAACCCAAAACTTTACAACGTTAGACACGAACACGAATGATCTGCTTGGCGTGTTAACACACTGGTGGTTTGTTGTAACCGAGTATTGGTGCTAAACCGTGTTATTGGAGGCTGGCGTGCTAGTTGCCTATGGCGTCATAGGATTCGGTGCCCTGGAATACTGTACCAAGTTAGCTAGCTGAATAAACTAAGTTAGTCTATTCCTAGAAAACATTTACCGCTGTAGTTTACAACAATTATCATTTCTAAAGTGGAAGTTGGGAGAGTTATATTTGAGTGTTTCAGTGAAACGTAAGTGAGGGAGGCCCCGCTCTCTCGCTTTCCCAGATGTTTAGTTCATTTCATTCCGATCTCCTTTGCATTATTGTAGCCTTTTTCTGTAGCCTGTCAACTATGTGTCTGTCTATCCCTGTTCTCTCCTCTCTGCACAGGCCATACAAACGCTTCACACCACGTGGCTGTTGCCACTCTAATCTGGTGGTCCCTGCGCGCATGACCCACATGGAGTTCCAGGTCTCTGGGAGCCTCTGGAACTGCCATTCTGCGGCCAACAAGGCAGAGTTCATCTCAGCCTATGCTACCCTCCAGTCCCTTGACTTCTTGGCACTGACGGAAACATGGATTACCACAGAAAACACTGCTACTCCTACTGCTCTTTCCTCGTCTGACCATGTGTTCTCGCATACCCCGAGAGCATCTGGTCAGCGCGGCGGTGGCACAGGAATCCTAATCTCTCCCAAGTGGACATTCTCTCTTTTTCCCCTGACCCAACTGTCTATCTTCTCATTTGAATTCCATGCTGTCACAGTCACTAGCCCATTCAAGCTTAACATCCTTGTCATTTATCGCCCTCCAGGTTCCCTTGGAGAGTTCATCAATGAGCTTGACGCCTTCATAAGTTCCTTTCCTGAGGATGGCTCACCCCTCACAGTTCTGGGTGACTTTAACCTCCCTACGTCTGCCTTTGACTCATTACTCTCTGCCTCCTTCTTTCCACTCCTTTCCTCTTTTGACCTCACCCTCTCACTGTCCCCCCCTACTCACAAGGCAGGCAATACGCTTGACCTCATCTTTACTAGATGCTGTTCTTCTACTAATCTCACTGCAACTCCCTCCAAGTCTCCGACCACTACTTTGTATCCTTTTCTCTCTCGCTCTCCTCCAACACTACTCACTCTGCCCCTACTCAGATGGTAATGTGCCATCGCAACCTTCGCTCTCTCTCTTCCCTTTCTCTCTCCTCTTCCATCCTATCATCTCTTCCCTCTGCTAAATCCCTTCTCCCTCCGATCTCCTGATTCTGCCTCCTCAACCCTCCTCTCCTCCCTTTCTGCATCTTTTGACTCTCTATGTCCCCTATCCTCCCGGCCGGCTCGGTCCTCCCCTCCTGCTCCGTGGCTTGACGACTCATTGCGAGCTCACAGAAGAGGGCTCCGGGCAGCCGAGCGGAAATGGAGGAAAACTAGACTCCCTACGGACCTGTCATCTTTTCACTCCCTCCTTTCTGCATTCTCTTCATCTGTTTCCACTGCCAAAGCCACTTTCTACCACTCTGAATTTCAAGCCTCTGCCTCTAACCCTAGGAAGCTCTTTGCCACCTTCTCCTCTCTGCTGAATCCTCCTCCTCCTCCCCCTCCCTCCTCCCTCTCTGTGGATGACTTCGTCAACCATTTTGAAAAGAAGGTTGACGACATCCAATCCTCATTTATTAAGTCAAATGACACCGCTGGTCCTGCTCACACTGCCCTACCCTATGCTTTGACTTCTTTCTCCCCTCTCTCTCCAGATGAAATCTTGGGACTTGTGACGGCCGGCCGCCCAACAACCTGCCCGCTTGACCCTATCCCCTCCTCTCTTCTCCAGTCCATTTCCGGAGACCTTCTCCCTTACCTCACCTCGCTCATCAACTCATCCTTGACCGCGAGAGTTGCACCCCTCCTCAAAAAACCTACACTCGATCCCTCCGATGTCAACAACTACAGACCAGTATCCCTTCTTTCTTTTCTCTCCAAAACTCTTGAGCGTGCCGTCTCTAGCCAACTCTCCTGCTCTCTCAGAATGACCTTCTTGATCCAAACCAGTCAGGTTTCAAGACTGGTCATTCAACTGAGACTGCTCTTCTCTGTGTCACGGAGGCTCTCCGCACTGCTAAAGCTAACTCTCTCTCCTCTGCTCTTATCCTTCTAGACCTATCCGCTGCCTTTGATACTGTGAACCATCATATCCTCCTCTCCACCCTCTCCGAGTTGGGCATCTCCGGCACTGCTCACTCTTGGATTGCGTCCTACCTGACAGGTCGCTCCTACCAGGTGGCGTGGCGAGAATCTGTCTCCGCACCACGTGCTCTCACCACTGGTGTCCCCCAGGGCTCTGTTCCTAGGCCTCTCCTATTCTCTCTATACACCAAGTCACTTGGCTCTGTCATATCCTCACATGGTCTCTCCTATCATTGCTCACGCAGACGACACACAATACATTTTCTCCTTTCCCCCTTCTGATAACCAGGTGGCGAATCGCATCTCTGCATGTCTGGCAGACATATCAGTGTGGATGTCGGATCACCACCTCAAGCTGAACCTCGGCAAGACGGAGCTGCTCTTCCTCCCGGGAAGGACTGCCCGCTCCATGATCTCGCCATCACGGTTGACAACTCCATTGTGTCCTCCTCCCAGAGTGCAAATAACCTTGGCGTGACCCTGGACAACACCCTGTCGTTCTCCGCTAACATCAAAGCGGTGACCCGATCCTGCAGGTTCATGCTCTACGACATTCGCAGAGTATGACCCTACCTTACACAGAAAGCGGCACAGGTCCTAATCCAGGCACTTGTCATCTCCCGTCTGGATTACTGCAACTCGCTGTTGGCTGGGCTCCCTGCCTGTGCAATTAAACCCTTACAACTTATCCAGAACGCTGCAGCCCGTCTGGTGTTCAACTTTCCCAAGTTCTCTCATGTAACCCTGCTCCTCCGCACACTCCACTGGCTTCCAGTTGAGGCTTGCATCTACTACAAGACCATGGTGCTTGCCTACGGAGCTGTGAGGGGAACGGCACCTCCTTACCTTCAGGCTCTGATCAGACCCTACACCCAAACGAGGGCACTACGTTCATCCACCTCTGGCCTGCTAGCTCCCCTACCTCTACAGAAGCACAGTTCCCGCTCAGCCCAGTCAAAGCTTTCGCTGCTCTGGCACCCCAATGGTGGAACAAGCTCTTCCCACGACGCCAGGACAGCAGAGTCACTGACCACCTTCCGGAGACCCTTGAAACCCTACCTCTTTAAGGAATACCTGGAATAGTATCAAGTAATCCTTCTACCCCCCACAAAAAAACCCACTGGCTATCATAAGTTGAATGCACCAATTTTAAGTCGCTCTGGATAAGACTGTCTGCTAAATTATGTAAATGTAAATGTAAATGTAATGCGTTCCAGAATGAATAGAGTCTACGGTCCAGAATGAATAGACTGATGAGGTCCAGAATTAATAGAGTCTATGGTCCAGAATGAATCGAGTGATGAGGTCCAGAATGAATAGAGTCTACGGTCCAGAATGAATAGAGTGATGAGGTCCAGAATGAATGGAGTGTACGGATGGTCCCATGTGGCTCAGTTGGTAGAGCATGGCACTTGCAGGGTTGTGGGTTCCATTCCCACGGGGGACCAGTACGAAAAAGTACGAAAATGTATGCACTTACTACTTTAAGTTGCTCTGGATCAAAGCTTCTCCTAAAATGTAAATGTTAACTTAGAGTTCAACAAGTGAAGTCAGTGGTTGATGATTGCATCTCTCTCTCTCTGCAGTTATAGGCCATTGCTCTGAATCTCAAAGATGATCATTTTCTATAGAGATGGCTATTTACTCTTTGTCTATTACTGTGGCAAGAACACAAAGATAGAAGCTTTGTGACACAGAGCCAGAGACCACATCAACAGGCCTACTGTACATTCCATGTATAATGTTCCCATTCAAATGGAGGTAATGAAGACATGAAGCATCATTGAAAGTGGATAATAAAAACTGGTGTTGGTCCTTGAGTCTTGATGGGAGAAGAAGGCCGTTATTCTCTTCTCTTTCTCTTCCTCTCCTTTTATCCATGTTATCGACCCAACCACATAAAATGACATCTTTATATTTCTATTAATTAGGATCCCTATTAGCTACTGCCAAGGCTGGTCTGCATCAAGTTAAACATATAATAATAATATGCCATTTAGCAGACGCTTTTATCCAAAGCGACTTACAGTCGTGCGTGCATACATTTTTTTTGTGTATGGGTGGTCCCGGGGATCGAACCCACTACCTTGGCGTTACAAGCGCCGTGCTCTACCAGCTGAGCTACAGAGGACCACAATACTTCAATTGAAATATGTTAATATTCCTCTCATTGGAAACACTTGTTCTCTCATCTCTATCACGGACCCAACCTCATGAAAGGAAATCTTTATATGAAGCTTATGTTGTTAAGTTAAACATACTTTATTGAAAAAACATTTATGTGTCATTGGCAACACTTTTCCTTTCTATTTTTCTACCCATTGTCTAATGAATGTCTACCTCTCTGTCCTTGCATTCAAACATTTTCTGAGTGAACTAGTTAGAATATTTGTGTTGTCTTTTAGTCCCCGCTCTCATTTATCCCTCTACTCCCTTCCATAGACTTCCTGGAGCAGACTGAGCCATGCAGGGGGGATCTGTACCAACACATCGCAATTCTGGGATGCCCGCTCTGCTTGGCTCAGCTGGCATCACATGGCACAGCTGCCTAATGCCGGGGAAGCCAAATGCTCCTCTAGCCAGAGGAGACCACAGAGACTGTGGCAGGCTCAGTGCCCGCAGGAGAAAGAGGGAGAGGGCGGTGATGAAGGAGGGAAGAGAGAAAAGAGAGTGAGTCAGCGAAGAGGAAGAAGAGATGTAACAAGGCCCCAGAGGGGGTGGAAGTAGTGATGATAACTACTGTATTTAGACCAGAAAAACACCACTATGAGGATATGCATGCATTGCATACCTGTGAAGGTTAAAGCTATGCAACTATTCTATAACAAGTTAAGTATGGTACACTGTAGTAGTGCACCTGACCTATGAAATGAAATCCGGGAAATGCATGGTGATTTTTATTTTTTCCATAACCAATATTGGCAATACATACAATATGCTGTACACTCCAGTATTAAACACAGCACTACATAACAAACAATATTCTGATTTGTTTAGGGAACAACAACGTACAAACACATGTACAAACAGACCTGCCCATTGGTTTACAGTATATGACTTCATCTATAATGTAATGGCACAGCAGGAGTCATCCCTGTAGCTGGAGTCATCCCCCGTATGGGTGGTCCTCTGTAGCTCAATTGGTAGAGCATGGCGCTTGTAACGCCAGGGTAGTGGGTTCGATCCCGGGACCACCATACGTAAAAATGTATGAACACATGACTGTAAGTCGCTTTGGATAAAGCGTCTGCAAATGGCATATTATTATATTATTATCCCACTGGACACAGATGTCAATTCAACATCTATTCCACGTTGGTTCAACATAATTTGATTGAAATGACATGGAAACAACGTTGATTCAACCAGTGTGTGCCCAGTGGGATGGCAAACAGTGTTAAGCCAAGTTAAAGCTGCAGCTCCAGTGCTAGTTAGCCCAAACCCATTTCTCTGATATGTACCCTGTCTAGTCATGCTGAACCCTGTTTAGAATATATATCTACTTCTATTCTATTCTATTCTATTCTATTCTACACTATTCTATTCTATACTACATGTCGTTGTGTAGCTTTGAGCTCCATGAAAAAGGCTGTGGTAGCGCTACAGTCATCCTAGTGAGAAAAAACACTGGAGGTGGCCAATCTGTCACAGTACTAACACATACACACACACACACACACACACGCCTCTACATCTTGTCCAAACAGATTTTCTATCACCTTCTCATCCACTGCCTTAGCCCATTTCAAGGTGTGTGATTGTGTGACAACGTGTGGAACCAGACACCACCGGTAGTCCAGTAGGTATAATGTGCTGTATTGGTGTGATAGGCTCCACAGAAGGCTCATTGCACCCCATGTAATCTCATGCTGTGAAACCTGGCTCGGGCAAAGACAAGGTGTCAATGACACCCACGCTAGCCTGGTCCCAGATCAGTTTGTGCTGTCTCGCCAACAGATTGACCAATACAGATGCAGGATCTTAATGTGACCAGTTTCTCACAGCAGGAAAATAATCCTATAGCCACAGAAAATGTGAATTATTGTGTGGATTATAATTAATGGAATTTTCTTTAGAGGGTGGTTAATTTTTTGTTAGGGCAAATCAAGTCTGAAATGTTTAATTGAAAAGACAAACATGTTGAAGCCTTTTACATCTTGAATAGACTACAAAGGAAATTTCCTGCAACAACAGGGTTATCAAATTAAGATCCTACATCTGTAGGAGTTGGCAAGACAGCACAAACAGATCTGAGACCAGGCTACACCAAAGTCACACAGTCAAATCATAGCGATATATGACAACAAGGCTTGGCTACTTAGGGGACTGCTGGAACTAGTTCTCCATGATGACGTGTCAGTTGGAGCATTTTGTGAGTCGGGAGCTGGGCTACAGCCATTGCATAACAGATTATCTAACTAGGCTTTATAAGGTTTCTTAAAGAATATTCAGTGAATATCTCACTTGTAGTTTTATCTTTAAGTTGCTGCTGGTGTCTCCACCCTGTTTCTTTTAACCAGGCACATGAACGAATAGGCTGGTGTACTAGTAGGGGCTGACTCATAGGGATGTGCTGCACCACAGAACTACTCTGTAAAGCTCAATGATGCTGTTCAGAAAACAGAATATATGCTTTTTCAGAAAATATGGTGAGCCAGTATAATGAATGTATTATTAGCCTATCACGAATTGGGCAGAATGTGTCTGAATGTCTAACAAATCCATGCCTGGAGGCACTCACTCTTAAATAGATTTGGAATGAAGAACTGAACAGTATGTGTTGGTTTGGTATTTCAGCACCATGGACAGCGTCCCTGCTCAGACGGTTCAAGACGTCATCCTTCAGTCACATGGATAGAGAAACTAGTTACAAGAACCGCTGGACAGTTCCACTTTTTGAATTAATGAACTAGCTGATTAAACACATATACTAATCAGAAAGCCCTTGCTTAGTTGAATCAGGTGTGCTTGTTAAGTAATGGATCCAAAAAGTGGAACTGACCGGAGGTACTCGAGTAGAGGTTTAGGAAACGGATCCAGAGACAACAGCTGTAGTGTCCATTCTCTTGGCTGAAGGAGTCTAAAGGTCTGTGTCCAGTCTCAAGACATCCACAGCAGGGACCAGGCCATCTCTCAGTCACCCCCATCTGGGGCCCTTCTGGCCCAGCCGGCCACTGTTGCAGTTCGGACTCTTTGCTCCGTCTCTGGGTCTCTCTGGTCCTCTGTCTAGATCTCTCTGTGTGGGTCTCTGTGGATTGTGGCCTGATTCTAATCAAAAGACCCAGAGTTGGCTCTCCTGAAATAGTCTTGATACCAGAAAGTTTTTTTGTGCTATATCTCAAAACTCTATTGGGGACTATTATTGCCTGTCTTTCTCTGGGTTGGTTGAATGTGGATCGTGTTGGATGTGACCATGGGGAGTCATTTGTTTATGTACTGCAGTAAAGATTCAGACAATGGACGTCTTGAAGGGCTAAAAACATCTTCATATTGTGACATGACAGAATGATTTTGAACGCTTAGCTCAGCTAGGGCAGCTATGAACCAATTTGTCACAGTGTCTTCTTCTTCTTCTTCTTCTTCTTCTTCTTCTTCTTCTTCTTCTTCTTCTTCTTCTTCTCTATTCGTAATTTCTAGTTTTTGATTGGCAAAATACTCCATTGTAAGAAGCTGACATGAACTCCCAATTCAGCACAGAGAGCTTTAGGACATTCTATAGAATCTTTGTGAAGAGAACACGTTTGTATATAACAGTCTTATTTCTCAATGTAGCTTTCTAAAAGATTCCTCTAGGAGAGTCTATAGATACAGAAAGGTTGGATATAGTGCAGTGCGTACCCACATAATTGCAACAGTTAAACTCAGAGACTGAGAGGTACCCCACACTTTTCAGCTCCATCTGCATGTAACACGTGTTGCTCTCAGAGTTGCCACCCACACACAACCTTTCCAAATTACCTTACCAGAAACACTCACTGCATTTAGGCATTTATTTATCCCGAATCAATTTTCGGCTATGAATAATTCTGACACTACAAATCCAACGTCATCCCTCGCTTATGGTAGGCAGTGAAATGCAATAAGATGCTAATTGAAATCTTTAAATTATGTAAAAACGGTAGAGAAACATAGCAGGAAATAGACCTAACCAGCAGGGTGCTATGTGATCCTCCCACAAACAGGCCCTAATAGTTTGATGAAGTGTGTTGACTGGGTTTAGTTTTGTAATGTCAAGGTTATAAAGTGATATTTGTATGCATGATCACATCTCAGGCGAGACTGAAATAGGCTCAAGGCTGAGTAGTTTCCTGAAACAGGCGCAAGGCTGTGTAGTTACAGTGGGAAACAGTCTCAAGGCCGTGTAGTTACAGTGAAACAGTCTCAAGGCCAGTGCAGTTACAGTGAAACAGGCTCAAGGCTGTGCAGTTACAGTGAAACAGGCTCAAGGCTGTGCAGTTACAGTGAAACAGGCTCAAGGCTGTGCAGTTACAGTGAAACAGGCTCAAGGCTGTGCAGTTACAGTGAAACAGGCTCAAGGCTGTGCAGTTACAGTGAAACAGGCGCAAGGCTGTGCAGTTACAGTGAAACAGGCTCAAGGCTGTGCAGTTACAGTGAAACAGGCTCAAGGCTGTGCAGTTACAGTGAAACAGGCTCAAGGCTGTGTAGTTACAGTGAAACAGGCTCAAGGCTGTGCAGTTACAGTGAAACAGGCTCAAGGCTGTGTAGTTACAGTGAAACAGGCTTAAGGTTGTGTAGTTACAGTGAAACAGGCTCAAGGCTGTGTAGTTACAGTGAAACAGGCTCAAGGCTGTGTAGTTACAGTGAGTCTAAGGTAACTGCAAACAAATACATAGAGGCATGGAAAGTAGCTTTAACTTGAATTTACATGTTAAACTTACATAAGAATGCAACATTTCTCTACAATTAACCAGAGCTGTCAATGTTGAAGGCTCTGAAAATAATCAACCTCTCTACAAATGACAAACAGGCATCAATGGATAATCTCAACATTCCACTTAATTTATCATATTATTATAAGAGTATAATTGAGCCAGGATTGTGTTAAGTGTATCTGAGAACAAAGCCAAATGAGATCTACAATTGTCACACACATAACCACCCACACACACGCGCGCACATAGCGCGTTTGTACACTCAGTGGCCAGTTTATTAGGTACACAACCCCATTCCCGAAAATGGTCTACAAACAGTGAGTCACGTGGCCGTGGCTTGCTATATAAAGCAGGCAGACAGGCATTGAGACATTCAGTTACTGTTCAATTGAACGTTAGAATAGCAAAACGAGTGACCTAAGCGACTTTGCGCATGGAATGATCGTCGGTGCCAGGCGTGCCAGCTCCAGTATCTCAGAAACAGCCGGCCTCCTGGGCTTTTCACGCACGACAGTGTCTAGTCTTTATCGGGAATGGTGCGACAAACAAAAATACATCCAGTCAGCAGCAGTCCTGTGGGCGAAAACAGCTCGTTGAGGAGAGGGCTCGAAGAAAAATGCTAACAGGCGGGCCACATGCTAACAGGCAGGCCACAAAGAGGCAAATATCGGTGCAGTACAACAGTGGTGTGCATAATGGCATCTCAGAATGCACAACTCATCGGTCCTTGTCACAGATGGGCTATTGCAGAAGACGACCACACGGGTTCCACTCCTATCAGCTAAAAACAAGAAGAAGCGGCTCCAGTGGGCACCATATCACCAATACTGGACAATTGAGGAGTGGAAAAAACATTGCCTGTTCACGAAATCCCGGTTCCCGTTGCGTCATGCTGATGGCAGAGTCAGTGATTTGGCATAAGCAGCATGAGTCGATGGCCCCATCCTGCCTGGTGTCAACGGTACAGTCTCCAAATCCATCGGATGTAGTGATTACGATATAGTAGCCATATCTAGGAAAATCAAAGTTCCAAAGGCTGGGCCTTAAAGGGGGTTTAAGAGGTCATACAATACGTTTTGTAGTGATTCCTATATCGATGACATTAAGAATATTTGCAGGTAAATGGTGTGTAATGAAGAGGAACCAGACACATTTGTGAAATTGCTTATTTCAGTTACTAATAAGCATGCACCCATTAAGGAAATGACAGTAAAAACGGTTAAATCCCCATGGATTGAAAAATGTTATGGTTGAGAGGGATGAGGCAAAAGGAATGGCAAATAAGTCTGGCTGCACAAACGATTGGCAAACATACTACATATTGAGAAATAATGTGACTAAACTGAATAAAAAGAAGAAAATATACTATGAAACAAAGATAAATGATATAAAGAATGATAGTCTCCCGAGTGGTGCAGTGGTCTAAGGCTGGTCCACTAGAGATCCTGGTTCGAATCCAGGCTCTGTCGTAGTCGGCCGCGACCGGGAGACCCATGGGGCGGCGCACAATTGGCCCAGCGTCGTCCAGGGTAGGGGAGGGAATGGCTGGCAGGGATGTAGCTCAGTTGGTAGAGCATGGCGTTTGCAATGCCAGGGTTGTGGGTTCGATTCCCACAGGGGGCCAGTATAAAAAATGATGTATGCACTCACTAACTGGATAAGAGCGTCTGCTAAATGACTAAAAATGTAAAAATAGTAAAAAGCTTTGGAGCACCTTAAATGAAATTTTTGGGCAAAAAGGCAAACTCAGCTGCATCATTCATTGAATCAGATGGCTCATTCATCACAAAACCCAGTGATATTGCCAACTACTTTAATTATGTTTTCATTGGCAAGATTAGCAAACTTAAGCATGACATGCCAGCAACAAACGCCTGACCCTACACATCCAAGTATAACTGACCAAATTATGAAACACAAGCATTGTCATTTTGAATTCCGTAAAGTGACAACAGACTTTCAGCACGCTTATAGGGAATAACATTCAACATGCACGACACTTACACAAATGACTGATGATTGGCTGAGAGAAATTGATGATAAAATGATTGTGGGAGCTGTTTTGTTAGACTTCAGTGCGGTTTTTGAGATTATCGATCATAGTTTGCTGCTGGAAAAACATATGTGTTATGGCTTTACACCCCCTGCTACATTGTGGATAAAGAGTTACGTGTCTAACAGTACACAGAGGGTGTTCTTTAATGGAAGCATAATCCAAGTAGAATCAGGCATTCCCCAGGGCAGCTGTCTAGGCCCCTTACTTTTTTCAATCTTTACTAATGACCTGCCACTGGCTTTGAGTAAAGTGTCTATGTATGCGGATGACTCAACACTATACACGTCAGCTACTACAGCAAGTGAAATCACTGCAACACTTAACAAAGAGCTGCAGTCAGTTTCAGAATGGGTGGCAAGAAATAAGTTAGTCCTAAATAATTCAAAAACTAAAAGCATTGTATTTGGGACAAGTCATTCACTAAACCCTAAATGTCAACTAAATATTGTAATGAATAATGTGGAAATTGAGCAAGTTGAGGTGACTAAACTACTTGGAGTAACCCTGGATTGTAAACTGTCATGGTCAAAGCATGTTGATGCAACATTAGCTAAGATGAGGAGAAGTCTGTCCATAATAAAGCGCTACTCTGCCTTATTAACAACACTATCAACAAGGCAGGTCCTACAGGCCCTAGTTTTGTCACACCTGGACTACTGTCCAGTCGTGTGGTCAGGTGCCACAAAGAGGGACTTAGGAAAATTTCAACTGGCTTAAATGTACACGGAGAGCTAACATTAATAATATGCATATCAATCTCTCATGGCTCAAAGTAGAGGAGAGATTGACTTCATCACTACTAGTTTTTGTAAGAAGTGTTGACATGTTGAATGCACCGAGCTGTCTGTTTAAACTACTAGCACACAGCTCGGACACACATGCATACCCCACAAGACATGCCACCAGAGGTCTCTTCACAATCCCCAAGTCCAGAACAGACTATGGGAGGCGCACAGTACTAAATAAAGCCATCACTATATGGAACTCTATTCCACATCAGGTAACTGATGCAAGCAGTAGAATCAGATATATATTGTGAAGAGACACACACAGGCACAGACACACGCATACACATACTAACACATTCATTTTATATTGTAGATATGTGGTAGTAGAGTAGTGGCCTGAGGGCACACACTAAATGTGTTGTGAAAAGTGTTGTGAAATGTAATGTCATGTAATATTTTGTATTGTATATAACTGCCTTAATGTTTCTGGACCCCAGGAAGTGTAGCTGCTGCCTTGGCAGGAACTAATACAGGCTGGTGGCGGTGGCGGTGGTGTAATGGTGTGGGGAATGTTTTCCTGGCACACGTTAGGTCCCTTGATACCAATTGAGCAATGTTTCCATGCCCCGAAGAATTCAGGCTGTTCTGGAGGCAAAGGGGGGTCCGACCGGTACCCGATGGGTGTACCTAATAAACTGGCATGTTTATTCTGTTCTACTGAGCCATTTACTTTATGTTCGTATTCAGATATTTTATTGTGTCTTATTGTTGTTTATTATGTGTTATTGTTGCATTGTCGAGAGGGAACCTGCAAGTAAGCATTTCATTGGACGATGTATACCATGTGTATCCTGTACATACAACTAATAAAACTTGAACACGCATGCACACGCGCACATGCACACACACACACAAACACACCTCTGAGGCCATGCCAGGGCCTGATGGCCGGCCGGGTGGTGTGTGGGCTGCCATTATCCATACCACTCAGGAGCAGCATGGTATTATGTAATCACAAGCTGTGGAATATACTGTTTGTTTGCAATTACCAACTCATCAAGAGCTTCATATTGCAACAAATCAAAAAAACAACTTTATTGTCCATTGGGTGGAACGGAAATGTGTGTTCTGCCTTTCCCAACAAACACACACACACACACACACACACTGAGATGCACAGGGTCAGCAGCAGTGCAGTTTCCGTACCTCCTCTCTAACCTCTATGCTACTGTTGCCCCATAATGGAAAATAAAGTGGACGCTGGATACTCAGTGTGCTGCATCTTGATAGAGAAGAGTAGCACATGGTTCAGCTGGGTGACTAGCTTACAGACAATACAATGTCTACTGATCTTACAATATGCAGAAAATACAATGTATTTTTATCTTGCAATATACAGAAAATACAATGTCTTCTTATCTTGCAATATGCAGAAAATACAATGTATTTTTATCTTGCAATATGCAGAAAATACAATGTCTTCTTATCTTGCAATATGCAGAAAATACAATGTATTCTTATCTTGCAATATGCAGAAAATACAATGTCTTATTATCTTGCAATATGCAGAAAATACAATGTCTTCTTATCTTGCAATATGCAGAAAATACAATGTCTACTTATCTTACATTATATTTCCCCAATGGAAGAAAATACAGATATAGGACATGAAAAGGTTTGGTCTGGGTGACTAACCTGCCATATGATAAACATCTCTACAAATCGATAACAGACATTCATGGATTTCCTCACCATTCCACTTAATGTATATTCTGTAGTTTTATTGAGCTCTGATTGATTTCAGTGCAACCAAAGACTAGAGGCCAAATGGAAGGCAAAGCAAATGGATTGTGCTTTATGTATGATCAAGCAAGCATGAACACACACACACACACACACAAACACACACACACTATATTATAAAATGCAACCTAAACCCAACACCTAGCGACCTCGTCAACAGATAAAGTAGAAATAAAGTACACCAATACAGATCAAATATATACAGTAGGTTCAGTTGGGGTAACTAATGGCCAGATAACATAGCCCACTGTTATTCATGCACCTAACAAGGCTCACAAAAGCAGTTCCCATTGTGTCACTCTGGGGCACCGGCATGGGAACTTTTCCCCCTCTCAATAAAAGAGCCAGTTCAGAAGGGAAACCCAAGTGTGGTGGCGTCAGCTGATTTCATCAGCGGATATTGCACCAATTGGATTCACACTCTTACATGCTACTTACAGTACATGCGGTGTATTAAAGTTGACCAGTTCTTCACATGCTGGTGTCTCTTGCTGCCATTGCCGTTGCTGCTGTAACTAGCTGTTACTCGCTTTACTTGCTGTTTTCTGATATCCCACCACCACCACCACAGCCCCCACCTGTCTGGGTTCTGTGTTTCTTCCTTCAGAGGATGTGGTATAGCATATCATGCTCACTGCCTGTAGTTATTTGATCATATGATGCTTGGCTCTGGCAGTAAGCTACCCTGAAGATTATTGCAATATTTTCTAATAAATGGTTAATTGTGCACATGGTGTTTCCGTTCTGAACTCTGAAAGCATGCAATGTACAGACTGATCTTTGAAGGTGAACGCTGTATACACACGGCACCCTTGATACTTCTCCAGTTTTCTCAGTAAACAAGGATACGGTGTTCTTTTTCCATTCGGAAAGGTAGCGGTAACGGTATCGCTGCTGCTGCCTCGGTTCGATGCCATATTCA
Source organism: Coregonus clupeaformis (assembly GCF_020615455.1). Lineage (NCBI taxonomy): Eukaryota > Metazoa > Chordata > Actinopteri > Salmoniformes > Salmonidae > Coregonus > Coregonus clupeaformis. The sequence continues at coordinate 31,015 of NW_025536581.1, forward strand.
ACATCAAAGACCACTGCAGCCTTTTGAAAAATCAATCTGACTCTCTCTCAGTACAGCTGTCCTACTAACTACAGTACACCCAATGTGATGGCAGTATAAAAAAAACATGATTGATGCACACGTGCTCAAGTAATTACCAAACCCAGCGTGTTTGTGTCATCAGGTCCCCTCTGTAGTTTATGTAAAAAGAGCAACTTCCGCTTTAATCTGTATTCGGTTAATTTCCCACTTCTGGGCAGTGTGTGAGGGAGGTGTGTGTGTGTTCCGTCGTGTTGTTTTCACATTAATCCTGTTGTTGTTTCTGAGAAAGTGAAAGCTTGACATCGAAGATAGATTATTCATTCATGTATAATCAAAGTTGTAAAGACTTTTATAAAGGTGTGTGTGTATGTTTGTATCCATTTGTGCGTGTGCTTCCCTGCATTCATGTGTGTGCTTGCCAGCCCAGTGCTTTTCAGGCAGGTGTGTGCTTGCCAGCCCAGTGCTTTCAGGCAGTGTGTGCTTGCCAGCCCAGTGCTTTCAGGCAGGTGTGTGCTTGCCAGCCCAGTGCTTTCAGGCAGGTGTGTGGGCGTGCATTTGTTTGAGAGGGACGTGTCACTACCTGTCGATGACAGCTCAGCTGGACCAGAGACAGTCACAGAGCTGCTACTGCCACTAGTTCGCTGTCATGACCATTGACCAACAGGTAGTGAGCAACAGAAGTAGTAGGGGGTGATTGTTCCAACACAGGAAATGTGCAAGGCTCTTTGCTGATTGGACACTTCAGAGCAGACTCTGTCATCTGGTGTGAGTATGACCTCAGAACAGAGTTGAATCCTACCTGTTGGTCATTTGAGCCACAAAAAAAGTGAAGTACATTTTATCAGAATAGTTTTGAAACAAACTTACTTCAGGCAATGACGTAGGCAAAATATGCATTATTGAATTATCAAAGTTCATGTGAAGTCCATAGGGCATTACAAAACAAAATAATATTAACTATTTATATCAAAGAGAGAAACAACACCCAATATGGGATTACATTATGAATTAATGTGAAGCTTTCTGGGAAATAGGTTTTACCCCCACCACTTAATATCAAGGAGCTACTTCAATCAGAGAGACGTTAAAGTTGACGTTGTCATCCCATCTCTGTCTCTGTGGTCCATTCTCAGAATGTCCTCCAAGAGGTGCTGAATATCCTCTCCACTTCCATTCAAAGAAAGACAGAGAGTGAAGGAGAGAGGGGAAGAGCGAGGGAGAGAGAGAGAGAAAGAGAGAGAGAGAGAGAGAGAGAGAGAGAGAGAGAGAGAGAGAGAGAGAGAGAGAGAGAGAGAGAGAGAGAGAGAGAGAGACAGGGAGACAGGGAGAGGGAGAGCAGGTTGAGGGAGAGAGAGAAAAAGACTGCAGAGAGAAGGAAGAGGGAGAGAGAAAGAGAGAGATAAAGAGGAAAAGAGAGAGCAGATAGTGTTCTTTACCTCATCTGGATAAGGTTTTCACAGAGTCACGGTGACAGCCAGTCCCCTGCTGAGCCTGTCAGTGTAGCCTATCCATTGTCTAACGTCAGATGGCGTCACTCCCACGCCGAAGCTCATACCTCAACTGATTGGTGGAAGCATTCAGCATTTTGTGTGCAGCACTAGGTAGCCGGTTAGCAGCATCCCTTTCATTTAATATGAAGTGTGACTGGCTCAGCTAGCAAGCTAATGTTGGACAAATTTAAGCTAGCTTTCGTGCATATTGTATAATGTCATACACAAAACACCTTAGCTAGATGTAAAATGGTGTGACTAAGACTTCCTCACCAAAACAACGTCAACATTATTGACAAATGAACTGCTTTAGCTTAGATTAACTCAGCCGGTTTGGAGGATGAAATGGGGTTTATTAGGCGATGTCACCTAGGTAATAGGTGACATAAGTAGCCCAACTACTTTTGATCAATCCCATTAGTCTTTGCGAGATACGAGACAGATCAGTGCAGGTGGAATCGTTGCACTATCTGACGTAAGACAATGTAGCCTGTCAGAGTTCTCCCTTTTACTCTTCTCTGCTCGTGAGCTCGCCAATCATGTTCAGCCTTGGGCTGTGTCTTGATCATTTGAAATATATCAGCCCCAGGAATGTCCATTTTTTACCTTGAGTCCTTGACATATTATTTTGCCTGTCAGTGATAATGAAGGAAAGGAGATGAGGAAAGTAGACAAGGAAAGGAGACTACTTCATAGTATTGAGACATACAGTAGGTCACGTTCCAGGCCGACTACATTGCAGACATTTCATTGCACCAACCAATGGTTGTGTGCCTCGTCATCAACTGCGCAGTCGGGCATCCGTTTGCTATATCATATGATGGGGTTAGCTGTGGGATCTAGCAGAGTGCAGTCAGCCTAGAACACGGCCCTACATGGCCCTAGGCCTGCCCTGTGCCAGGAAGCTGAGGGTGTGTATAGTATCCTCTATGGAGACAGCTTGGGTCAGAGCTACAGAGCTACAGAGCTAAACCTGGTTGCCTGGTATGTTTCTCCTTTAGCCAACTTCTTTGTGGTTGTCATGACATACAGGTCACTGCCAAAATAAAGGAAACAACAACATGAGTCAGAACAGATTCAATGCACCTTGGCACAGATTCTACAGGTGTCTAGAACTCTATTTGAGGGATGTGACACCATTCTTCCATGAGAAGTTCCATAATTTGGTGTTTTGTTGATGGTGGTGGAAAACGCTGTCTCTGGCACCGCTCCAGAATCTCCCATAGGTGTTCTATTGGTTGAGATCTGGAGACTGAGACGGCCATGGCATATGGTTTACATAGTTTTCATGCTCATCGAACCATTCAGTGACCACTCGTGCCCTGTGGATGGGAGCATTGTCATCCTATGGGAGCATAGCCATGGTAGCCAAAATAATGGCCTGCCCAACATTTTTATACATGACCCTAAGCATGATGGGATGTTAATTGCTTAATTAACTCAGGTACCACACCTGTGTGGAAGAACCTGCTTTCAATCTGCTTTGTAGCCTTAATTTAATCAAGTGTTTCCATTATTTTGATAGTTACCTGTAGGTTAGAGGTTGACTACAACCAAAACAGAGGGCACAAACTTTACTGACTCAAACTACAAGTTTGACTTTTCTTTTTACTCAAATGTACACTCAAACTATACAGGGTCAGTACATCCTCTAGTTAAATTGCTCACAGACTGGCAAGCATAGCTGCGGGAAGTAGTTAGGGGGATTTATCAATGTTTTCTTTCAAATTTGCTGTAGCACCCTCAGCACCCCTACTTCTAGCGGCTATGCTGGCACATGTAACTTCTGACTGCATACTCCAGCAGAAAAATTGTGACATTTGACACGTAGGTCTACATATACACTACCAGTCAAAAGTTTGGACACACCTACTCATTCAAGGGTTTTCTTTATTTTTACTATTTTTTACATTGTAGAATTATAGTGAAAACATCAAAACTATGAATAACACATATTGAATCGTGTAGTAACCAAAAAAGTGTTAAACAAATCAAAATATATTTTATATTTGAGATTCTTCAAATAGCCACCCTTTGCCTTGATGACAGCTTTGCATAATCTTGGCATTCTCTCAACCATCTTCATGAGATAGTCACCTGGAATGCATTTCAATTAACAGGTGTGCCTTCTTAAAAGTTAATTTCTGGAATTTCATTCCTTCTTAATGCGTTTGAGCAAATCAGTTGTGTTGTGACAAGGTGGGGGGGGTACACAGAAGATAGCCCTATTTGGTAAAAGACCAAGTCCATATTATGGCAAGAACAGCTCAAATAAGAAAAGAGAAACAACCGTCCATCATTACTTTAAGACATGAAGGTCAGTCAATACGGAACATTTCAAGAACTTTGAAAGTTTCTTCCAAGTGCAGTCGCAAAAACCATCAAGCACTATGATGAAACTGGCTCTCATGAGGACCATCACAGAGTTACCTCTGCAGCAGAGGATAAGTTCATTAGAGTTACCAGCCTCAGAAATTGCAGTCCAAATAAATGCTTCACAGAGTTCAAGTAACAGACACATCTCAACATCAACTGTTCAGAGGAGACTGTGTGAATCAGGCATGCATGGTCGAATTGCTGCAAAGAAACCACTACTAAAGGACACCAATAAGAAGAAGAGACTTGCTTGGGCCAAGAAACACGAGCAATGGACATTAGACCGGTGGAAATTTGTCCTTTGGTCTGGAGTCCAAATTGGAGATTTTTGGTTCCAACCGCCGTGGCTTTGTGAGACGCGGTGTGGGTGAACGGATGATCACTGCATGTGTAGTTCCCACCGTAAAGCATGGAGGAGGAGGTGTTATGGTGTGGGGGTGCTTTGCTGGTGACACTGTCTGTGATTTATTTAGAATTCAAGGCACACTTAACCAGCATGGCTACCACAGCATTCTGCAGCGATACGCCATCCCATCTGGTTTGGGATTAGTGGGACTATCATTTGTTTTTCAACAGGACAATGACCTAACACACATCCAGGCTGTGTAAGGGCTATTTGACCAAGAAGGAGAGTGATTAAGTGCCGCATCAGATGACCTGGCCTTCACAATCCCCTGACCTCAACCCAATTGAGATGGTTAGGGATGAGTCGGACCACAGTGAAGGAAAAAGCAGCCAGAAAGTGCTCAGCATATGTGTGAACTCCTTCAAGACTGTAGGAAAAGCATTCCAGGTGAAGCTGGTTGAGAGAATGCCAAGAGTGTGCAAAGGGTGGCTACTTATATTTTGATTTGTTTAACACTTTTTTGGTTACTACATGATTCCATGTGTTATTTCATAGTTTTGATGTCTTCACTATTATTCTACAATGTAGAAAATAGTAAAAGTAAAGAAAAACCCTTGAATGAGTAGGTGTGTCCAAACTTTTGACTGGTACTGTAGCTAGCCCTCCTGGACTCATCACTACAACCTATAGCCTACTCACTGTCTGACCACGCCATTCAAGTGGGGGAAGGAACTCTCCCCGAGTACTGAACCTCAATTCTATTAAACATTCATATTCACTGCATTAGTACATCGTTAGAAAATACATATGTGGGCTGTAAGAGGCTATGGACTGACAAGAAACCTAATTTAATTTTCAAACCAAACTCACTGTTGACTACTCTAGGCTAGATAAAGGCTCTCACATTGCACTCACGATATTAGAGACCACATCCAAAGACACTTTGGCATGCATGGGATGGTGTTCACTTCTGAAACTCCGCGCATTCTTTATACAAACAGATCGAACAGAACTCAAAAGGCTAAGCATGAATCATTTGTGTTGGGATCCGATAATGACGTAGTCTGAATCTCAGCGAGCCTGAACAGATGATGATGAGCGAGAGCCCGCGCGCGCGCTCCATATTAATCTGTTGAAGCTAGGTCGCTGTCTTTTCAGCACGGTGGACTGTGTGGAGAGAAACCTACCGTAAACAGAATCAATTCAACACCTTTTACTTGGATAGTAACTATAATTTTTTTTCGGGTAAAATTAAAATTGCCTTGCTATTACTTTATTTAGGTTTGGAGAGGGAAAACGGATTGCTCTATGACATTTGCGACTAGGGCATTTATCATTAGGTTGTTGAATGGTTTATGGTAGTATTTGATTGCAGCTCTCAGACAGTTAATTTCAATGGTTTTGAAGTTCTGTTGACTTTATTAAATGCTCTCGTGTCAGTTCCGAAGTCCAGAACAATGTCTACCATCTGATTTATGTTTTTGTGAGTTTTGGTGTTGAAGACAAGAGAGTTTAGCCTAGGCTATTTAATTTCGATTTGATTCAACGGAGAATATTAATTTCGTGAGGAGGTTTTCCAAATATACAAGGAATCTGTGCTCATAGCCAGCATGCTGGCTTTCTTAGTTGGACTTTTATACCTAGTGAGTGGACGCACGGTGCGCGCTCAGGATGCGACAGGTAGCCGCTTCTTCTGCTCCGCCATCCCAGCGGGGTCCGACCCCAGCTGCTCGTTCGACCCCAATGGTAACCGGGTGCAGAGCACCAGCCCCGTAGAGGACGAGCTACGGAACACCATCCTCCAACTCCGGGAGACCATCCTCCAGCAGAAGGAGACTATCGTGAGCCAGCAGGGCACTATCAAGGAGCTGAACTCCAAACTGGCCCGCTGCGAGGGGCGTGCTCGCGGAGGACACTGCGGGCAGGTCCAGGGGCCAGAGCTCCAGGCGGAAGGACTACAGTAAGAACACCATGGGAGACCTTCCCAGGGACCCCACGGAAACTATAGACCAGCTGGGAAAGACCATGCAAGGGCTCAAGGGTCGGCTGGAGAATCTGGAGGTGAGATAAGGATGCTATAGTGGCTACAGTAAATTATATACATTTTAGTCATTTAGCAGACGCTCTTATCCAGAGCGACTTACAGTTAGTGCATACATTAATTATTATTATTTTTCATACCCCCCGTGGGAATTGAACCCACAACCCTGGCGTTACAAACGCCATGCTCTACGAACTGAGCTACATCCCCTGCCGGCCATTCCCTCCCCTACCCTAGACGACGCTGGGCCAATTGTGCGCCGCCCCATGGGTCTCCCGGGCGCGGCCGGCTACGACAGAGCCTGGATTCGAACCAGGATCTCTAGTGGCACAGCTAGCACTGCGATGCAGTGCCTTAGACCACTGCACCACTCGGGAGATACTAGGAATATGATATCATTCATGTCAAATGTTTTTTGTTTGTTATTATACACTGTAGCATTTTTGTATGGAGGTTAATCACCCCTATATGAATATGGATGTTTGTGGTTATAGCTACAGTCAATTATAATGATCATGCTTTTCATATAGCTCTTACATTGTGTATGGAGGTTATTCACCTCTTTTACCCTTTCACCACAAATGTGTAGCACCCACCACATCAGACATGTCTGATATTGAATGTAGCCTACACGATAAGACCACCCATTTACTCTTCCTTAAGATCAAAGGGTAATGTACTGTAACATGTCAGAAGCATGCTGCTTATCATTGATAAATCAAAGCAGCTGATATGAATAGACAATCAGCAACACACAAATTGGTGTCAACAGTGTCAGGCACCATCCGTGGAGAAGTCGAGCAGAGATGTGTATTTTCAACAATTCATATTCATATTTCCATGCAACACCACATGCAGTCTTGTCATTTTTCCAACTGCTTGTGCAATTTATGCCACAAATCATACAAACATTTCCACTGGCTCTGTATCCCCTGTATCATGGATGCAGTCCTATCTACGCAGCAAATAGAAGATGAAAAAACTGCCTTTTGTGGGTATGCCAACTATAGAATCAAATTATAATTCTATGATGCCCACAGCTTGGTTAGTTAAGGTGATTAGTCTCATTAATCTATTCTATTGGTTTCACAATCAAAGTCATGTGGGAGTGGCAGCCCCTGGAATAATCATAATCACACAGATATATATTTTTCTGGTGCCAGTGACTGAGTGTGCTGGTCTCACGTGGCTTCATGATGATCATATCTCTGGTTGTATCCAAAATGGCACCCTATTACCTTTGTAGTGTACTACTAGGAATATGGTGCTATTTGAGACACAGCCCATACCTCTCTGATAATATTGAGGTCATGCATGTTATTGTAACTGTGCAATCCGTTTGCGGCTGATGTAACCTTTATCTATAAGCACCAATCCTTTTTGTCGTAGATATAACACATAGCACAGTGTGGAATAAAACTGATAAAACAATTACATTCAAGTTCAATAGGAACTCCATCTCTCTCTCTCTCTCTCTCTCTCTCTCTCTCTCTCTCTCTCTCTCTCTCTCTCTCTCTCTCTCTCTCTCTCTCTCTCTCTCTCTCTCTATTTATCTCTCTATTTCCTTCTCTCTCTCTCTCTCTCTCTCTCTCTCTCTCTCTCTCTCTCTCTCTCTCTCTCTCTCTCTCTCTCTCTCTCTCTCTCTCTCTCTCTCTCTCTCTCTCTATTTATCTCTCTATTTCCTTCTCTCTCTCTCTCTCTCTCTCTCTCTCTCTCTCTCTCTCTCTCTCTCTCTCTCTCTCTCTCTCTCTCTCTCTCTCTCTCTCCATATTTATGGTTAATGCATGACAAAAAATCGGTTATATAGGATATTCCATCTGTTTTTTATCACTCTCAAAATCTTATGCACAAGGCAAATGACATCCTCTGGGGTTAGACCCCTCATAAATAAGCAGGACTAATTCAAATGAATGATTTTCAAAAGTGTGCTTGTGTGTGTTTGTTTGTATGTTTGGGGTGCTGCACTTAATTATTGCCCCAAGGGGTCCCCGAAAGGACATCCTCAGCATATATATCGTCCCAGTTCCTTGATCCTACCTCCACTCTGAACACAGCAGAACACAAACTGTGACTGAACAACAGAACGTCCGTATAAGGGGGATTAACTCTCTCTCTCCTCCCTCCATCGCAGCAGCAGCAGTTGCGTGCCAACACGTCAGCGGCAGCAGCAGCAGGTGTGGGTGGGAATGCAGTGGGGGCCCCTACCGGCAGAGCTGCGGGAGCTGCTGAAGCACCGTTTGGGGGCCCTGGAGGGCCAGCTGCTGAGGAAGGTGGCCGAGCTGGAGGAAGAGAAGAGCCAGCTGTACAACGAGACGGGCTGCCCACCGTCAGCGCACCGAGAGCACCCTCACCTCGCTGCTTGAGAGGATCACTGAGCTGGAGAGAAGTAAGGGATATGTTCTCACTGACCCTCCCTTTCTATTTCTAATCCTCACTCTTTCTCAGTCTCCATCCTTATTTACCCAGGCCAGAGGATCACAGAGCTGGAGAGAAGTAAAGGATATGTTCTCACTAACTCTCCCTCAGTCTCCATCCTTATTTACCCAGGCCAGAGGATCACAGAGCTGGAGAGGAGTAAATGATATGTTCTCACTGACTCTCCCTCGGTCTCCATCCTTATTTACCCAGGCCAGAGGATCACATAGCTGGAGAGAAGTAAAGGATATGTTCTCACTGACTCTCCCTCAATCTCCATCCTTATTTACCCAGGCCAGAGGATCACAGAGCTGGAGACGAGTAAAGGGAGCTGTATGCTCTCGTTCTCACCCTCTCTTTTTCCTCATTCTCTCTTTCTCTTTTACACTTTCTCTTTCTCTCTCTCCATTTTTATTTACCCAGGCTAGAGGGGATCGCAGAGCTGGAGAGTAGGGGTTTTATTTTCCGTCACTCCCTCGTTCCCACCCTCACTCCCTTTCTCCCTCTATTTTTGCAGGTCCCCCAAAACTCACCTCCCTTGCATCCTCTCTCTGTGGCCTTCTCTTCCTGTTTCTCTTTCTTTGATTCTCACACCAATTCTCTGTCTCTCTCTCTCGCTCTCGCTCTCTCTGCCTCTCCTTGTTTATTTTCTCTCTCTGTTGGAGATCAGAAAATAGCTGGAGAGAAATTCAGGGACCTCATCATCCCTCTTGAACCACCTTTGACTACAGACCGAACCACTCACATTCTGACTCTGACTCCCTCTTCCTCCTTATTTTGGATACTACAACACACATTCATTATTCGGGATCCCCAATAGCTGTTACTATAGCAGCAGGGACTTATGCTGAGATTTGGGTGGGGAGGCAGAGACCGTCTGACCATCTGATCTCTGTCATTGATCAGGCTCTCTCCATGCTCCCGAGTCTTCTCATTTTGATTCTGTCCCTCTCTCCCTCTTATTCATTATTTTCTTGCATTCTTCTCTGTGTTTCTCTCTCTTTTGCTCTCACTCTCACCTCACTGCCTCCAGAAAGACAGACAGTCTCTGATTCTCTCTCGCTCTCATTGTAACAGATGTGTATACAATATGCTGTCTTACTGACATCTCATCAATGTTTCAATTAAGACTGAAAGCCATACATGCTGTTATTATTCCACCAACCAGTGCCCATCCACATTTGCATTAATGTTCAATCATCATCATAATGTATTCCATTAGCAGACACTTTTATCCAAAGCAACTTACAGTCATGCGTGCATACATTTACGTATGGGTGGTCCAGGGAATCGAACCCGCTATCCTGGCGTTGCAAGCACCATGCTCTACCAACTGAGCTACAGAGGACCTCATCATCATCAAGTTTAGGCTCATCAGAGGAGGAAGGGGAGGACCATCCTCCTCAGTGAATTTCATTTTTCTTTTTATAGTGAAACATTAAAAAACGTTATCATTTTTAGATGAAACTATACAACATTTATTCACGTCACCAAATAATTGATTAAAACACACTGTTTTGCAATGAAGGTCTACAGTAGATCAACAGCACTCTGTAAGGTAGGGCCATGGTGTAGCCGGAGGACAGCTAGCTTCCGTCCTCCTCTGGGTACATTGACTTCAATACAAAACCTAGGAGGCTCGTGGTTCTCACCCCCTTCCATAGACTTACACAGTACTTATGACAACTTCTGGAGGACATCCCCCTACCTATCAGAGCTCTTGCAGCATGAACTGACATGTTGTCCATCCAATCAAAGGATCAGAGAATTAATCTAGTACTGAAAGCATAAGCTACAGCTAGCTAGCGCTGCAGTGCATAAAATGTGGTGAGTAGTTGACTCAAAGAGAAAGACGATAGTTGAACAGTTTTTAACAAATTAATTTCTTCAAAAATGAAGGAGGAGCAAGAGAGAGAGAGAGAGATCTATATTTCGTCCATTTTCTTCACTTTCACTTACTTACAGTGCCTTGCAAAAGTATTCATCCCCATTGGCGTTTTTCCTATTTTGTTGCATTACAACCTGTAATTTAAATTGATTTTTATTTGGATTTCATGTAATGGACATACACAAAATAGTCCAAATTGGTGAAGTGAAATGAAAAAAAGAATGTGTTAAAAAAATATTTTTAAAAAATAACGGAAAAGTGGTGCGTGCATACAGTGGGGAAAAAAAAGTATTTAGTCAGCCACCAATTGTGCAAGTTCTCCCACTTAAAAAGATGAGAGAGGCCTGTAATTTTCATCATAGGTACACGTCAACTATGACAGACAAATAGAGAAAACAAATATAGAAAATCACATTGTAGGATTTTTAATGAATTTATTTGCAAATTATGGTGGAAAATAAGTATTTGGTCACCTACAAACAAGCAAGATTTCTGGCTCTCACAGACCTGTAACTTCTTCTTTAAGAGGCTCCTCTGTCCTCCACTCGTTACCTGTATTAATGGCACCTGTTTGAACTTGTTATCAGTATAAAAGACACCTGTCCACAACCTCAAACAGTCACACTCCAAACTCCACTATGGCCAAGACCAAAGAGCTGTCAAAGGACACCAGAAACAAAATTGTAGACCTGCACCAGGCTGGGAAGACTGAATCTGCAATAGGTAAGCAGCTTGGTTTGAAGAAATCAACTGTGGGAGCAATTATTAGGAAATGGAAGACATACAAGACCACTGATAATCTCCCTCGATCTGGGGCTCCACGCAAGATCTCACCCCGTGGGGTCAAAATGATCACAAGAACGGTGAGCAAAAATCCCAGAACCACACGGGGGACCTAGTGAATGACCTGCAGAGAGCTGGGACCAAAGTAACAAAGCCTACCATCAGTAACACACTACGCCGCCAGGGACTCAAATCCTGCAGTGCAAGACGTGTCCCCCTGCTTAAGCCAGTACATGTCCAGGCCCGTCTGAAGTTTGCTAGAGTGCATTTGGATGATCCAGAAGAGGATTGGGAGAATGTCATATGGTCAGATGAAACCAAAATAGAACTTTTTGGTAAAAACTCAACTCGTCGTGTTTGGAGGACAAAGAATGCTGAGTTGCATCCAAAGAACACCATACCTACTGTGAAGCATGGGGGTGGAAACATCATGCTTTGGGGCTGTTTTTCTGCAAAGGGACCAGGACGACTGATCCGTGTAAAGGAAAGAATGAATGGGGCCATGTATCGTGAGATTTTGAGTGAAAACCTCCTTCCATCAGCAAGGGCATTGAAGATGAAACGTGGCTGGGTCTTTCAGCATGACAATGATCCCAAACACACCGCCCGGGCAACGAAGGAGTGGCTTCGTAAGAAGCATTTCAAGGTCTTGGAGTGGCCTAGCTAGTCTCCAGATCTCAACCCCATAGAAAATCTTTGGAGGGAGTTGAAAGTCCGTGTTGCCCAGCGACAGCCCCAAAACATCACAGCTCTAGAGGAGATCTGCATGGAGGAATGGGCCAAAATACTATTAACAGTGTGTGAAAACCTTGTGAAGACTTACAGAAAACGTTTGACCTGTGTCATTGCCAACAAAGGGTATATAACAAAGTATTGAGAAACTGTTGTTATTGACCAAATACTTATTTTCCACCATAATTTGCAAATAAATTCATAAAAAATCCTACAATGTGATTTTCTGGATTTTTTTCCCTCATTTTGTCTGTCATAGTTGACGTGTACTTATGATGAAAATTACAGGCCTCTCTCATCTTTTTAAGTGGGAGAACTTGCACAATTGGTGGCTGACTAAATACTTTTTCCCCCACTGTATATATATATATATCATTGGGCATGCATGAGAACCGACTGATGTTGTTACTGACAAAAAGATACAAAGATACCAGGTGGTACAATACCTAGAGTGGACCAGGAGTGGAGCGGTGGGGACGTCATGTCGCCCAACGAGGGGTCAGGCTCTTCACCTGGGAGCCAGAAATCTTTCTGATTGAGAGGGGGTCAAATACTTATTTCCCTCATTAAAATGCAAATCAATTTCTAACATTTTTGACATGCGTTTTTCTGGATTATTTTGTTGTTATTCTGTCTCTCACTGTTCAAATAAACCTACCATTAAAATTATAGACTGATCATTTCTTTGTCAGTGGGCAAACGTACAAAATTAGCAGGGGATCAAATACTTTTTTCCCCTCACTGTATACACCTGTTCTGAAAGGTCCCAGAGTCTGCAACACCACTAAGCAAGGGGCACCACCAAGCAAACGGCACCATGAAGACCAAGTAGCTCTCCAAACAGGTCAGGGACAAAGTTGTGGAGAAGTACAGATCAGGGTTGGGTTATAAAAAAATATCAGAAACTTTGAACATCCCACAGAGCACCATTAAATCCATTATTTAAAAAATTGAAAGAATATGGCACCACAACAAACCTGCCAAGAGAGGGCCGCCCACCAAAACTCACGGACCAGGCAAGGAGGGCATTAATCAGAGACAACAAAGAGTCCAAAGATAACCCTGAAGGAGCTGCAAAGCTCCACAGCGGAGATTGGAGTATCTGTCCATAGGACCACTTTAAGTCGTACACTCCACAGAGCTGGGCTTTACGTAAGAGTGGCCAGGAAAAAGCCATTGCTTAAAGAAAAAAATAAGCAAACACGTTTGGTGTTCGCCAAAAGTCATGTGAGAGACTCCCCAAACATATGGAAGAAGGTACTCTGGTCAGATGAGACTAAAATTGAGCTTTTTGGCCATCAAGGAAAACGCTATGCCTGGCGCAAACCCAACACCTCTCATCACCCCGAGAACACCATCCCCACAGTGAAGCATGGTGATGTCAGCATCATGCTGTGCGGATGTTTTTCATCGGCAGGGACTGGGAAACTGGTCAGAATTGAAGGAATGATGATTGGCACTAAATACAGGGAAATTCTTGAGGGAAACCTGTTTCAGTCTTCCAGATTTTGAGAGTGGGACGGAGGTTCACCTTCCAGCAGGACAATGACCCTAAGCATACTGCAATAGCAACACTCGAGTGGTTTAAGGGGAAACATTTAAATGTCTTGGAATGGCCTAGTCAAAGCCCAGACCTCAATCCAATTGAGAATCTGTGGTATGAATTAAAGATTGCTGTACACCAGCGGAACCCATCCAACTTGAAGGAGCTGGAGCAGTTTTGCCTTGAAGAATGGGCAAAGATCCCAGTGGCTAGATGTGCCAAGCTTATAGAGACATACCCCAAGAGACTTGCAGCTGTAATTGCTGCAAAAGGTGGCTCTACAAAGTATTGACTTTGGTGGGTGAATAGTTATGCACGCTCAAGGTTTCTGTTTTTTTGTCTTATTTCTTGTTTGTTTCACAAGAAAAAATATTTTGCATCTTCAAAGTGGCAGGCATGTTGTGTGAATCAAATGATACAAAACCCCCCAAAAAATCCATTTAAATTCCAGGTTGTAAGACAACAAAATAGGAAAAATGCCAAGGGGGTGAATACTTTGTAAGCCACTGTAGCTAGCAAATCCAGCTAGCTAGTTTAGCGTACTCAAACACCCGACTCAAACAGAGGGATGCCACAGTATGTTAGCTAGCTGGCTATGACTATCCAACCCTGGAACTCTTCCAAGTCAAGGTAACTTTTTTGCGTGTGATCAGGGATGTATTCATTCCGACAAATGAAGCAAACAGAAGCAAATGGAACGAAACGGGATAAACATACCTGAATTTGTCCAATAGAAACTCTTGTTTGCAACTGTTGGACTAATGATTACACCCTTGATCAGCTAGATGCAGGCAAGAGTGTGTCACTGTCTGTCACCTCAAATCTTTCTCTTGACCTGTGTGTACCTATGTTGTAAACTTTCATTCATAGGCTAGGTTGTATCAACCTCATGATGGGTATAGGGAAAATTTGAGTATCATGTAGTAGCCTAAACCTAACGATGTTACATTGAACTGGGTGAATGGAATATGAATGACAGTCATTCAGTATGCTGTAATAGAAATAAGGCCATGCTCATAAATTTGTTTATCATCCTCCCTCATCTTAAACGGCACCGACCACCACTGTCATCATCATCATCACCACGACCATCACCATCACCATGACCATCACCATCACCATGACCATCACCAACATCCAACCCTTACATCCAATTTACGACAGTCCAACATCGTCAAAGTCAACGGCCCACTACCCATTCTTGCTCATTAGCTATATAGTGGGCCAACAGTGGTAGTGAGACACTACTAACAGTGGAAGGCTGTCTGTCTACTTTGGACGGTGCACTGTTGGGCTACTACTATCATCGGCTGCAGACACAGTCTGATATCGACTTGCTTACAATAGTGAGGGGGTGGCCCACAGCCACCAATGGTCCGATAAGAGCCCCTATGTGGGCAGACACAGTGGTGTATGTTAACAGTGCAGGTCATGACCGATGATTATCATTATCTAATCATTTCCACACCTCTGTTTGTCTTCAGGTAACAACGCATTTAAGTCACCCGAGGATTTCAAGGTGTCTCTCCCCCTGCGCACCAACTACCTGTACGGACGCATCAAGAAGAGTCTCCCTGAGATGTATGCCTTCACAGTGTGTATGTGGCTGAAGTCCAGCGCCAGTCCTGGTATAGGAACCCCCTTCTCCTACGGGGTGCCAGGACAGGCCAATGAGATCGTGCTCATTGAGTGCGGGCAACAACCCCATAGAGCTGTTGGTCAACGACAAAAGTAAGTCCTAGTCTTTTATTGATTGTCCATTCCAAAAACAACTCCTGGGCTACAGCGACAAAATACTAATTTACTCTAAAGAACTTGGTTACAGTTGAGCTTGTATCATTGTGCATGTTCTATTACAATAACAAACTATGACGATTGAATAGACACAGAACAATAAAGCCAGCACAGAAAAGTAACTGAAATGGTGTTGATGTAGAGTCATGTTGTAGTCCTTAAGCCATACCTCTGCTGTAGTCTATATTGCAGCTGTTTTCAGGAGTAGACCCAACAGGAACTTGAACCTGGGTCCAGCGACTATCCACCCAACACCTTAGCCGTTACACCAAGAGGCCCACACCTCTTGTCGAAGGTGCTAGGTTGGCTTAGGTCGCCTAATATTTACATTTAATACTGAGAATTAGACACTTTCCCCCTTGTTAACCAAAGCTTTTGAAGGAAGACTTTTTTTGAAGAATTTCCAATATGCTCAAAAAGAAGCTACAATTAATATTTCATTGGTTTCTGTCTTCAAAGGAATACAACCATGGCAATCGTGGTGTTTGGATAGACAACGCGAATAGTTTTTTTTTTCTGTGCGCTACTGCTGGATAACTGAACCTAGGGGCTCAGAGGGAATTGAGTTTGGCTGAAGTGAAGTAGGGTGGGTTTTCTTCGGTTATGGGGTTGGATTTGGATTTGTGTTGGCCATCTGGTTTATTGGCAGAGGCAGTTTTCCCTACAGCTCTGGTTTCACCATGCATTATACATGTGTGTATGTCAGACAAACACTAGAAAGAAAGAGAAGGAGAGCGAAGAGGGGAGAGAGAGAGAGAGAGAGAGAGAGAGAGAGAGAGAGAGAGAGAGAGAGCATGAGATGGGAAGAGGGAAGCAATACAGCACCAGAGAATAGAGGAACCAGTGAAAGTGAGAGTGAGAGAGGAGGAAACAGAGGGTCAGAGAGTGTATGTGTGAGAGAGGATGAAATCATGAATATAACACACATTTTCGTTGCAAAATGTTTTAAAACCTAACGAACACGACCCAGGCCTGCATGGTGATTCCTGGTAATCTAATCAACAATTTAAAGTTAGAATGTTACACCATGTTCTTTTGGCAATGGTACACCATTCATCTCGTGCAAATGCTCTAGTGCTCCAAAATTTGATTTATCCAGCTCACACGGTCAGGGAGAAACTCCTGGCTCTGGGTATGATATCAGACCTAGTGTCCTCAGGTTGACTAAGGCTCAGGGATATTATTAGAGGGCAGTAATTAGGTCCTGGATTTTCCACAGTATCAATGATCTGGCTGATTGGCTTTAGTGTAAATGTGACATGCTGGAACACCTTTGAAGGTCAAGGGTCTAGTTTCTCATGGGAAGGATTAAGAGCAGACAGGAAATTGTTGGTAGTAGCCTCTGTGACAGAGTGTGTCATGGTCTCTATGGCTCCTATGTAACCTCTATATAAAGCTAATGACTTCCACTTCCATTCTCCCCTATGCTGAATCCTCTGTGGGCCATGATGTCATTGTAAAGTCTGGGTAAAGTGCTGATGTTGTAACCTTCGTAACCTGTGCTATTTCTTTCTGGTCTTGTTTTCGAAGTGCAATCCCATATGACTGCAATTTCTACAGTATATTGCCCCTATGTCACTTTACTCTTTATAAACTATTTGTGAAGTGCTGGTGTTGTCTTGCTCTATTTGGCCCTGTGTTGTGTGTCTCAGTCAAAGCTTCATTGTGCCATCTGCCCAGTGATATATAGTCTCTGTGAGGTCAGAAAGTAAAGCATTTGTGCTCTCTTGCCTCTTATGCCAGATTGTACGGTTCAACTTGAGCTCTATTGCCCTATCTGCCCTGGGATATTCTACCTGATAGTAAAGTCTAAAATAAGCTCTTAAGGGGAATCCTATCCTTCACTTGAGTGATGTTCTTCTAAGTCTCCCATAGACATCCATGCATGACTAAGTGAAAATTTGACTTAAGTGGAAGTTAAGATTCACCACACAAAGACAAAAGGCTCAACAGAATAAACACAGGTATTCTCTTGCCCCTTTTGCCCCTGTTAGTATAGCACCTCTAACATGAATTACCCTCCTTGCCACTTTTACATTTACATTTCTGTCATTTAGCAGATGCTCTTATCCAGAGCGACTTACAATTAGAAGTGTATCCCATCTAACGTTCTACTGCCCATCTCGCCCCTCTTACCCAGGTGGCCCAGCTGCCCCTGTCGGTGAGTGACGGCCGCTGGCACCACATCTGCATCACCTGGACGACGGGATGGATTCTGGGAGGCATACCAGGACGGGGAGAGGCTGGGCACTGGGGGAGAACCTGGCCCCCTGGCACCCAATTAAACCTGGAGGGGTGATCATCCTGGGACAGGAACAGGTGGGGCCCAGCCAGGCTCTGATGTACACCCACCGGAGAGAGAGAGGGAGGGTGTGTGTTTGTTCCCCTGGAGAGGGAGAGATGAACAGGGGAGAAGGGGGAAGCAAGGCTCTTGTCACGCTATCAACACCCCTTTACCATTACCTCACCTCTCTGCCTGCTTAACCAGTATCAGCCACACACAACACAAGAGCATTCCCGTGGGAGATGCATTATTAGTGTGACACTCCAACAGATATCTCTATGACAGCACTTTACTATCTCTACGGCGATGTACTACAGCACACTGACTGTATAAATAATTCCCATAGGGACCTATTAATGTAACACTACATACAGTGGGGGAAAAATTATTTAGTCTGCCACCAATTGTGCAAGTTCTCCCACTTAAAAAAGATGAGAGAGGCCTGTAATTTTCATCATAGGTACACGTCAACACGACAGACAAATTGAGAAAAAAAGAATCCAGAAAATCACATTGTAGGATTTTTTTATGAATTTATTTGCAAATTATGGTGGAAAATAAGTATTTGATCACCTACAAACAAGCAAGATTTCTGGCTCTCACAGACCTGTAACTTCTTCTTTAAGAGGCTCCTCTGTCCTCCACTCGTTACCTGTATTAATGGCACCTGTTTGAACTTGTTATCAGTATAAAAGACACCTGTCCACAATCTCAAACAGTCACACTCCAAACTCCATGGCCAAGACCAAAGAGCTGTCAAAGGACACCAGAAACAAAATTGTAGACCTGCCAGGCTGGGAAGACTGAATCTGCAAAGGTGGCAGCTTGTTTTGAAGAAATCAACTGTGGGAGCAATTATTAGGAAATGGAAGACATACAAGACCATTGATAATCTCCCTCGATCTGGGGCTCCACGTAAGATCTCACCCCGTGGGGTCAAATGACCACAAGAACGGTGAGCAAAAATCCCAGAACCACACGGGGGGACCTAGTGAATGACCTGCAGAGAGCTGGGACCAAAGTAACAAAGCCTACCATCAGTAACACACTACGCCGCCAGGGACGTCAAATCCTGCAGTGCCAGACGTGTCCCCCTGCTTAAGCCAGTACATGTCCAGGCCCGTCTGAAGTTTGCTAGAGTGCATTTGGATGATCCAGAAGAGGATTGGGAGAATGTCATATGGTCAGATGAAACCAAAATAGAACTTTTTGGTAAAAACTCAACTCGTCGTGTTTGGAGGACAAAGAATGCTGAGTTGCATCCAAAGAACACCATACCTACTGTGAAGCATGGGGGTGGAAACATCATGCTTTGGGGCTGTTTTTCTGCAAAGGGACCAGGACGACTGATCCGTGTAAAGGAAAGAATGAATGGGGCCATGTATTGGCTGAGATTTTGAGTGAAAACCTCCTTCCATCAGCAAGGGCATTTGAAGATGAAACGTGGCTGGGTCTTTCAGCATGACAATGATCCCAAACACACCGCCCGGGCAACGAAGGAGTGGCTTCGTAAGAAGCATTTCAAGATCCTGGAGTGGCTAGCCAGTCTCCAGATCTCAACCCCATAGAAAATCTTTGGAGGGAGTTGAAAGTCCGTGTTGCCCAGTGACAGCCCCAAAACATCACTGCTCTAGAGGAGATCTGCATGGAGGAATGGGTCAAAATACCAGCAACTGTCACGGTTTCGCCGAGGCTGCTCCTCCTCTTGTTCGGGCAGGTTTCGGTGGTCGCGTCCCCGGAGTACTAGCTGCCACCGATCTATGTTTCCTGTTCGTTTGGTTTTGTCTTGATGTTTGTACACCTGTGTCTAGTTAGTCCTCATTAGTGTCCTATTTAGTTCTCGTTGTGTGTGTATGGTGTTGTGTGTGATTGCTCTTCTGTTTGGTGTTCTGAGCTACGTATCTTCCCTCCGTTGTTTGGAGAGGTTTTCGATGTTAGTGCGCCTTTTGTTTGACGCCTGTGTGCGCCTTTATTTCGCCTCCGGGCTTATAGTTCTCGTGTACTACGTGAATAATTCACTAAAGTCTTTTGGACTTAGCTTCTGCGTCCTGCGCTTGATTCCTGCACCACACCCACCTTCAGCACCCCCTGACAGAATCTCACACCTTTATGAAATGGAATCAGCAGGAGCAACAGTCACGCCTGGAGTCAGCTGGAGGAGCATGTCCGCGGCCAGGATGACCAGATCAGACAACTGGGGGACCGCTCACAGGACGTCATCAACACCCTGCACCGATGGGAGTCCAGAGGGGTACCCACACCTCCACCTACCCTGCCACCCCCATCGGCCGGTCCACCAGTCCCAGGTCCGGAACCCAGTGGGATTCGGCTCTCGCTCCCGAGGGCGTATGACGGAACAGCTGCCGGGTGTCAGGGGTTCCTCCTGCAGGTGGAGCTCTACCTGGCCACTGTACACCCGGTGCCCTCGGGACACGAGGCGTTTCACGCCCTCATCTCCTGTCTCACGGGCAAGGCGTTGGAATGGGCCAACGCCGAGTGGAGGAGGATGGACGCCACCACCATCTCCTACGCCGAGTTCTCCCGTCGCTTCAAGGCCGTGTTCGACCATCCACCTGAGGGCAAAGCGGCGGGGAGCGTCTATTCCACCTGAGACAGGGGAGGAGGAGCACACAGGCGTTCGCGCTGGAGTTCCGACTCTAGCGGCAGACGCAGGGGTGGAATGAACGGGCCCTCATCTACCATTTTCGATTTAGCCTACGGGAGGACGTTCAACGTGAGTTGGCCTGCAGGGACACCAATTTACCTTCGACCAGTTGGTCGATATGTCCATCCGTCTGGACACCCTGCTGGCCACCCGTGGACGTCCCCGAGTGGGGTCCGTCCATTCCACCCTCCGGCACCTCCGAGCCGAGCCCTGGAGCTCGGGGGTGCTGGGCGCTAGAGAAAGGAGGAGGAGGAGCCCGAGGGGGCCTGTCCCTGCACGCAAGTGCGGTCGTGGAGGGCACACTGCGGCCAGGTGCTGGGGAGGGTTCCCCGAGGGAGGAGACAACAGGCCACGCACTGGGGGAGCCTTCCCAGGTGAGTAGACGCCCACTTACCCAGAGCTCTCTGTTGCGCACTTTTGTATACCTGTTTGTTTTCCACAGGTTGCACCTCATTCCCGGCATAAGGCGCTAGTAGATTCAGGAGCAGCTGGGAATTTTGTTGATCGGAAGTTTTGTTTAGATTTAGGGGATCCCTCTCCTGCCTGTTGACAAGCCTTTTCCCGTTCATGCTTTAGATAGCCGCCTGTTGGGGTCGGGGTTGATTAGGAAGTCACAGCGCCACTTAGGATGTGTGCGCAGGGGGTCATGAAGAGACTATACAGTTGTATCTGATCGACTCTCCTGCGTACCCGGTGGTGCTGGGAATTCCTGGTTACACCCATAACCCTGCTATTTCGTGGCAACAGAGGGCTCTCAATGGGTGGTCTGCTCAGGTGAGGGGCGATATCTGGGTGTTTCCGTGAGGGGCGACTTCGGTGGAAAGTCCAAACCAAGTGCCCGCACTGCACATTCCCTCTGAATATGGGGATTTAGCTCGTGTTTAGTAAAGCTAGGCGACGCAGTTGCCTCCTCATAGACAGGGGGATTGTGCGATTGATCTCCAGGCAGGAGCAGCGCTCCCACGGAGCCACGTGTATCCTTTGTCTCAAGAGGAGAGAAAAGCTATGGAAACTTACATAGCCGGAATCTTTGAGACAGGGATACATCGGCCCTCCACTTCTCCCGCCTCCTCGAGCTTCTTTTTTGTGAAGAAAAAGATGGAGGGGTTGCGCCCGTGCATCGATTACCGTGGTCTCAATCAGATTACTGTGAAATACGAGTTATCCACTCCCTCTGATTGCGACCATGACGTGAGTCATTGCATGGAGCGCGGTTTCCAAAACTGGATCTCAGGAGCGCGTATAACTTAGTGCGCATTGGGGCGGCTAATGGAAAAACAGCGTTTAGTACCACGTCAGGTCATTTCGGTATCTCGTCATGCCATATGGGTTGATGAATGCTCCATCAGTCTTCCAATCTCGTAGATGACATTTTCCGGGATATGCAGGGGGCAAGGGGTGGTCGTGTACATTGATGACATTCTAGTGTACCGTCTACCCGAGCCGAGCATATAGCCCTGGTGCGTCGTGTATTGAGGAGGCTGTTGGAGCACGACCTATATGTCAAGGCAGAGAAATGTCTGTTTTTCCAGGAGTCGGTCTCCTTTTTGGGTTATCGGTTGTCCGCGTCAGGGGGTGAGAATGGAGGTGGATCATGTCAGCTGTGCGTAATTGGCAAACCCCAACCACTGTCAAAGAGGTGCAGCAGTTCTTGGGCTTTGCGAATTACTACCGGAGGTTTATCCGGGGGTTGGGCAGGTGGCAGCTCCCATCACGTCCCTTCTGAAAGGGGGTCGGTGCGCCTGCAGTGGTCAGCTGATGCGGACAGGGCCTTTAGGAGACTGAAGGACCTGTTTACGTCGGCTCCGGTGCTGGCGCATCCGGACCCCGCGATAACCTTTCAGGTCGAGGTGGACGCGTCTGAGGCCGGTATAGGGGCCGTACTCTCTCAACGGTCCGGCACGCCACCTAAACTCCGCCCCTGTGCTTTTTACTCTAAAAGCTCAGCCCAGTGGAGCGAAATTATGACGTCGGGGACAGGGAGCTGTTAGCTGTAGTTCAGGCCCTTAAGGTGTGGGAGGCATTGGCAGGGGGCTCAACACCCTTTCCTCATTTTGACTGACCATCGGAACCTGGAGTACATCCGGGCAGCGGAGACTGAACCCTCGCCAGGCTCGATGGAGTATGTTTCTCGCCAGGTTCGTATTTAAAATCACGTACATCCCTGGGTCCCAGAATGGTAAGGCAGATGCGCTGTCCCGCGGTATGACACGGAGGAGAGGTCCGTTGGGCCTACTCCCATACTACCGGAGTCTTGTCTTGTGGCACCGGTGGTGTGGGAGGTCGATGCTGAAATCGAGCGAGCGTGCGTCACCGACCCCAGCCCTCCACACAGTGTCCTGAGGGTGGGAAGTACGTTCCGCTCGAGATTCGGGATCGACTCATTTACTGGGCTCACACGTCACCCTCCTCTGGACATCCGGGTATTGGCCGGACAGTGCATTGTCTTAGCACTAAATACTGTGGCCCACGTTAGCCAGGGATGTGAGGGTTTATGTCTCCTCCTGCTCGGTGTGCGCCCAGTGTAGGCGCCCAGACACCCTGCCCAGGGGTAAGTTACAACCCCTGCCCGTTCCACAACGACCATGGTCCCACCTCTCGGTGGATTTTGTGACAGACCTTCCCCTCTCTCAGGGGGAATACCACCATCCTGGTCGTTGTGGACCGGTTCTCTAAGGCCTGTCGTCTTCTCCCTATGTCGGGTCTTCCTACTGCCCTACAAACCGCAGAGGCACTATTTACCCACGTCTTCCGGCATTATGGGGTACCCGAGATATAGTGTCTGATCGAGGCCCCAGTTTACCTCCCCGCGAGTATGGAGAGCGTTCATGGAGCGTTTGGGGGTCTCGGTGAGCCTTACCTCAGGGTACCACCCGGAGAGTAACGGGCAGGTAGAACGAGTCAACCAGGATGTGGGTAGGTTTCTGGTCGTATTGCCAGGACCGGCCTGAGGAGTGGGCTCGGTACATTCCCTGGGCCGAGATGGCCCAGAACTCTCTCCGCCACTCCTCTACCAACCTAACCCCTTCCAATGTGTGTTAGGTTACCAGCCGGTTCTGGCACCTTGGCAGCAGAGCCAGATCGAGGCCCCTGCGGTGGATGATTGGATGAGGCGCTCGGAGGAGACGTGGAACGCTGCACATGTCCACCTGCAGCGGGCCATCCGTCGTCACAAGGCGAGCGCCGATCTCCACCGCAGTGAGGGGGCGGTGTACGCACCCCGGAGATCAAGTCTGGCTCTCTACCAGAAACCTACCCCTCCGCCTGCCCTGCCGGAAGCTGGGTCGGCGGTTTGTGGGCCTTTTAAAGTCCTGAGAAGATTGAACGAGGTGTGTTATAGGTTACATCTGCCTGTTGAATATAAGAATATTAACCCCTCGTTCCATGTGTCTCTTCTCAGGCCGGTGGTAGCTGGTCCACTCCAGGAAGGTGAGATAGGGAGAGACTCCTCCGCCCCCACTGGACATCGAGGGGCTCCGGCGTACACCGTTCGGTCCATCTTGGACTCAAGACGCCGGATGGGGGTCTCCAGTATCTCGTGGAGTGGGAGGGTACGGCCCGGAGGAGCGGTGCTGGGTGCGCGGAGGGACATTCTAGACCCATCTCTCCTGTCGGAGTTCCACCGGGACCATCCCGCGCGCCTGCTCTGCGCCCTCCTGGTCGTTCCCGAGGCCGGGGGGGTACTGTCCACGGTTTTCGCCGAGGCTGCTCCTCCTCCTTGTTCGGGCAGGTTTGGGTCGCTTCCCTCCGTTGTTTGGAGAGGTTTTTGCACATGTTAGTGCGCCTTTTGTTTGACGCCTGTGTGCGCCTTTATTT
>NW_025536582.1:0-42500 GCF_020615455.1 Coregonus clupeaformis
ATGTCTGTAGCCATGAAGTGCTTTGAAAAGCTGGTCATGGCTCACATCAACACCATTATCCCAGAAACCCTAGACCCCACTCCAATTTGCATACCGCCCCAACAGATCCACAGATGATGCAATCTCTATTGCACTCCACACTGCCCTTTCCCACCTGAACAAGAGGAACACCTACGTGATAATGCTATTCATTGACTACAGCTCAGCATTCAACACCATAGTGCCCTCAAAGCTCATCACTATGCTAAGGATCCTGGGACTAAACACCTCCCTCTGCAACTGGATCCTGGACTTCCTGACGGGCCGCCCCCAGGTGGTAAGGGGTAACAACACATCTGCCACACTGATCCTCAACACGGGGGGCCCCTCAGGGGTGCGTGCTCAGTCCCCTCCTGTACTCCCTGTTCACCCATGACTGCATGGCCAGGCACGACTCCAACACCATCATTAAGTTTGCCGACGATACAACAGTGGTAGGCCTGATCACCGACAATGATGAGACAGCCTATAGGGAGGAGGTCAGAGACCTGGCCGTGTGGTGCCAGGATAACAACCTCTCCCTCAACGTGACCAAGACAAAGGAGATGATTGTGGACTACAGGAAAAAAAAGAGGACTGAGCATGCCCCCATTCTCATCGACGGGGCTGTAGTGGAACAGGTTGAGAGCTTCAAGTTCCTTGGTGTCCACATCACCAACGAACTATCATGGTCCAAACACACCAAGACAGTCGTGAAGAGGGCACGACAAAGCCTATTCCCCTCAGGAGACTGAAAAGATTTGTCATGGGTCCTCAGATCCTCAAAATTATACAGCTGCACCATCGAGAGCATCCTGACTGGTTGCATCATCGCCTGGTATGGCAACTGCTTGGCCTCCGACCGCAAGGCACTACAGAGGGTAGTGCGTATGGCCCAGTACATCACTGGGGCCAAGCTTCCCTGCCATCCAGGACCTCTATACCAGGCGGTGTCAGAGGAAGGCCCTCAAAATTGTCAAAGACTCCAGCCACCATAGTCATAGACTGTTCTCTCTGCTACCGCACGGCAAGCGGTACCGGAGTGCCAAGTCTAGGTCCAAAGACTTCTCAACAGCTTCTACCCCCAAGCCATAAGACTCCTGAACAGCTAATCATGGCTTCCCAGACTATTTGCACTGCCCCCCCCACCCCATCTTTTTACGCTGCTGCTACTCTGTTAATTATTTATGCATAGTCACTTTAACTCTACCCACATGTACATATTACTTCAACTACCTCAACTAGCCGGTGCCCCCGCACATTGCCTCTGCACCGGTACCCCCCTGTATATATAGCCTCCCTACTGTTATTTTATTTTACTTCTGCTCTTTTTTTTCTCAACACTTTTTTGTTGTTGTTTTATTTTACATTTTTATTAAAAATAAATGCACTGTTGGTTAAGGGCTGTAAGTAAGCATTTCACTGTAATGTCTGCACCTGTTGTATTCGGCGCATGTGGCCAATAAAATTTGATTTGATTTGATTTGAAATTAAACAACAAGAAGCATTGGTGGAGTCATTTTGATCTCACTTTGCTTGGCAGTGTATGTCCTTGCGTTGTCTTTGACTGCTTTTTTGAGGATGTTGTAGCACACACTCCTCTTTAGGCTCTTCTCCAGGGTCTTGAGCTTGGCAAAGCTGTCCACATTTAATACGTGCTTGTTAGGGGGATCTGAAGCGATCTGTCTCAGCTCGTTCTCGTCAGCATCCTTGATCCCCACTGCGTAGACAGTGATGCCAGCTCGGCGCAGTGCAGCAGCATGAGAAGTTACGTTGTCCTGGGACTTTCCGTCTGTGATGACAATCGCAACCTGCTGCACCCCCTGTTCTATCCGACTGCCCCTCTCCTTGATAAACATCTTCTCCCTGGCATACTCCAGGGCCTCGCCAGTGTACGTGAGACCGCGACGGTAGGGCAAGATCTTGATGTACTGAAGGATATTACTTTTTTCTTGGAAGGAGTTGAGGTAGACCTGAGCCGAGGCCTTGTTGCTGTAGAGGACGATGCCCACCCTCACCCTGTTGAAGTTCACTTCCAGGCCGTCCACTATCTTGTGGATGAATCCACGAACCAGCTGGAAGTTTGCAGTTCCAATGCTCGAAGATTCATCAACTATAAACACAATGTCAGCCAGCGAAGCTTCACTGCAATCTGCAATAGAGAGGAAATTGTTAGTCAACAGCTCTTATCCTTTATGCATGAGCAATTATTTCACAGGAGATCAGATATTCACTTAATTCACCACAAATCCCCAAATGAAATGCCCTTACCATCGGTCACAGTGACCACCTCCTCTTCAGTCTCAAAGACAGTCTTTAGCACGGAGGCAATGGATGTAGTTTGGTAAAAGAATGGCGAGGTGGCCATTACTTGTAGTTCTGGAAGTGTAGATTCACCCAACCCGATGGACACAATGGTTGTCCCTTCAGATTTGATAGTGCGTGCCACCTTCATCACGTTATCCTTCGAATCCCCCCCTGTCACTGTGACTAGAAACTGCCGGTAGCCTTGTTCGTTACGGCCACCAGACGCTGTGGTGAAGAAGTGTGTGCGGGCGTATTCCAGGGCATCGCCCAAGTAACGAGACCTGTTGGGGCGCAGCGGCAGCCTGAATTTCTTGAACGCCGCCATGTACTCTTCCTTGGTGTTGTGGGTGTTCAGTAAGAACTCCACCTTGGTGTCCTGGGCAAACTGGGCCAGACCCAGGCGCGTGGTTTTACTGCTCGGGTTGAGTTGGTTGACCAATCGCATCAGAAGGGTTCTGACCTGCTGGAAGTCTGCCTGCATCATATTGCTGTCCACCAGGAAGAAGACATCAGAGAACTTTGGGATCAGAGCTGAAAACATATTAAAATAAAGGAAATAATAATTGTTATGACAGCAGTGTGAATGTATGCCATATTTAATTTTCATTTTTAGAAGTGGTCCCTTTAATATTGACTTTTATGTTGGCACAAGTGGCAGTAGACAATGTCTGCCTCTCAAGGTTGAATACTTTTGTTTAGAACAGGTACAACTATAGCAAGTCTCTTGGATTAGACACTTTGCAGGTCCAACATTCACCATTTGTTACAACATACAGTATGTTACCTTATAAAAGTATCTTACCCATCCTCTGGTTCTCCATGGAGACACAGACAGTCTGCAGCAGACCCTGAGAAAGTGTATGTAGGGCCTGGAAACGTTCAATGCTGACCAGGAAATGCTCGTGGGGCCTGTTAGCGATAGCCTTCAGCTCGGTGATGTTGGCTGCCCCCACTCCAATAGCAAACACAATGACCCCATGCTGCCTTAGCGCCTTGGCTGGCGGCACTACGTCGTCCACAGACTCCCCGTCGGTGAGCACCACAGCAATCTGAGGCACCCTCTGATCAGCGCGGCTCCCTTTGGCCGTGGTGAAAAACTCTTCCCGAAGGACGGTAATGGCTTTGCCGGTGGCTGTACCTCCCCCGAGCTGTGGAAGCCTGTCCACTTGTTCCAGTAGGGCCCTTTTGTCCGTATGTTCACCCAAATGGAATTGCTTCTGGATCTCGTTACTGAACTGGGCCAGTCCTACGCGAACCTTGTCCGCTCCGATATCCAGCCCCTCGATGAAGCTGTGGAGAAACCTCCGAACCTCCTGGAAATTTGTAGGGCTGATGCTGGTGGAGCCATCCACAAGGAACACAATGTCAGCCACTGTGGCACTGCGGCACTCTGGAGACGAAGGAAAATAATACTTAATGTAATTTATTTATAAAGAATATTTTTCAAATTTAAACAATGAATACACTGTTATAGTACCTTGGACCACTTGGGAGATCGGTCTCTTTGCCTCATCTATGGTAGTACACAGCATCTGGACGAGGATCTGGGAGATCCCCTGCAGCGCGGCAAAGTCCGACACGCTGTACACGTGCTGGTCGTGAGGCGTAGTGGCGATCTCCTTCAGCTGATCTTCGTCTGCTTCTTTGATCCCGATGGCGTACAGTGTGACGCCCCGCTTCTTCAGCTTAAGGGCATGCAGCCCCACTTTGTCCAGCGATTTGCCGTCAGTGATCACCACGGCGATCTGGGGCACGTTCTCGTTCACTCGGCTCCCGGCTCGGTCAACAAAGAGCTCGTTCAGCAGGAAGTCCAGGCCCAGGCCCGTCTTGGTTTCACCACCCATATAAGGCAGGTTGTTGATGTACTGCAGTATGTCCTGTTTGTCCTGGAAGGTGTTAAGGAGGAACTCGGTGCGCACCGTGTTGCTGTACTGGACCAGACCGATGCGCACCTGGTCGGGGGCCACGTCAAAGCTGTTGACCAGCGTGTACAAAAACTGGCGGATCTGCTTGAAGTTCTCTGAGCCAACGCTCCATGAGCCGTCCACCAGGAAGACGATGTCTGCCACGGCCTCTTCCTTGCAGACTGGGAGAGGAAGAGAACAGTCGTCAGCCAATGGAATTTCTTACACATGTCTAAACCACAAGAATGCAATGAATGCAATTAATCAATCAATCAATCGATTAATCAAATATTATTTGTACAGTGCTTTTATAAAAACACATTTCTTATAACTGCTCAACAGTCTAAAAATCCAACGAGTTGGTCGTAATTTTGTATTTGTGTGTTATTTCTTCAACGCTTCTCTGTTTATGCCATTCTGGACTGTGTTCTGCATTCTGGACTGATTCAGATGTCAGGAGACAAACATGCTTACCTGTTTTTTGTGCTCCGTTGACTAGAAAACATGCTGCTATGGTGAAGATGGCCAGGAGGCCCTGTGTCCCCTCCATGTTGGAACGTTTCTCTAGTCTCTCTCCTTGAAACACAAACATAGACAGATCAACTGTTGGAACACAGAGAGTTGCTGTTTATCAGATCAAGTTGTGTTGACAACAGATTCAACTGAAATGTGGTTCGATCTAATTTAAACATAGCATCCTGTGACATCCTACAAATCACAGGAACATGTCAAAAAATCATTCAAGTCTTCATTTATAAATGTTTCTTACATCATAACATTATTTTGTACTACTCATGCATGTGCAACAGTGTTACTTCCGTCCTTCTCCTCACCCCAATCTGGGCTCGAAATAGGTATCCTATGAACACATCAACAACTGCCTCCCACGAAGCATCGGTACCTATCGCTCCACAAAAGCCACGGCCCTTGCAGAGCAAGGGAAACAACTACTTCAAGGTCTCAGAGAGTGTTGTCACCGATTAGAATGCCACTAGTGCGCACCGCTAGCTAGCCATTTCACACCGGTTACACATGTCAGTGCCTAAATTAGATTATACATTTCTTAAATAGTTTGTGGCATTTGGGGGGAGGGAGGGAGGCAATGTGGAGGGAGAGGAAAGGGTACCGTGACAATTTGAGTATCTTACAGTAAAATCAAGAGCCAACATTTAATGACTTCAGAGCACAGGTGGCCAAACATGCAACTAGTAAATCAGACCTGAGGCAACATGAAGCATCTGTATTAAATGGATTTCTCTGGGTTGCTGCTCTGTAAACGGATAGCCAACCAGTTCCAGATGCAGTGCATCAGACAACATCTAAGGTCCCTGATTGCTTGTGTGTGTGTGTGCGTGTGTGCGTGTGTGTTTGTGTGTGCACGCGTCCGTGTGTGTGTGTACGCAAAGGACACTGGATTGATGGTTAAAATCAAACCTTTTTGAGGAAACCAGTCTGTGCAGGTATAACAAGGGGGCTCTCCTGTTTGAGTGGAGGATTTGGCCACACTAGTCTCCTTCCCCCAAGCCATTTCAATATAGTCATGTCTATATCAATTTGCTGATCACACTACACTCTTAGAAAAAAAGGTGCTATCTAGAACCTAAAAGGGTTCTTTGGCTGTCCCCATAGGATAACCTTTTAAAGAACCCTTTTGGGTTCCATGTAGAACCCTTTCCACAGAGGATGCTACACGGAACCCAAAAGAGTACTACCTAAAACCAAAACGGGTTCTACCTAGAACCAAAAAGGGTTCTCCTTTGGGGTCATCCAAAGAACCCTTTTGCAACCCTTTTTTCTAAGTGCGCACACACAAACACACACTGGTCCTTTGTCACACTTTTAGGACATTTGGGACATTCGTGTCCATTTGAGACATTGCCAGTGCCTTCTTTTTTAATGTGAAGGGAACAGAAGTGTTAATTTCCTGCCTGGCAGTATGGAATGTGTGCACCACATCCTAGACCAAGGGCATGTCGAAGAGGGCCCTCATCTGAATTCTTCTTCCTTGTTCCTTTCACTCCCCAGCAGGATTCACCTAATGTATAACACAGCCAATAAATATGTATTTAGGACAAGATTCAGCTAATATAAAACAGCCTATAAATGTCTTTAGGACAGGATCCAGCTAATGTAAAACACCTTATAAATGTCTTTAGGACAGGATTCAGCTAATGTTAAACACAGCCTATACATTTCTTTAGGACAGGATTCAGCTAATGTAAAACAGCCTATAAATGTCTTTAGGACAAAGGCCCTTTGAAAATACTTCCTCTTTATGGATTATCTGTAGATTCGACCACCATTCCCAAATGGATTCCAAATATGCCGTCCTATCTTGCAATCCAACTAAAATAAAAATACAATTCTGATAGGTTTCCTTTACAAACAATGCTTGATGTACCTGGGTCCAGTCAGACTTACTCAAGAGAAAGGGTATTGGAAATGGCTAGAACATACTGTACAGTTTTTCAGTCAGAAAGCGCAACAATAATCAACTCAGCGATTAAAACAGACTGTATCCAGAGAGAGTGTGTCTGTGTGTATGTGCCTAGTTAGTGTGTACTGTAGGTGTCAGGTTGTTTAAGAGTCTTAGATCAACGCTTGTTGAGGCCCGATCCCAAAGAGTTGAGCATTTCAGGAAACGGGGGACCATCCTAACTGGATGCACCTGGACGTAGTCATGATTTGCAAACCTCCATTTCAAACAAGAATCACTGTTTGAAAGGGCGGTCTTGACATCTCATTTGTTCAGGACAGAGTCCACTGAATATATTTACATCTGGGTCTAACAGATCTCCATGCAGATTTCCTTCATGCTCTGTTCTCTATCACGGTTTACTTAGGCAGCGTTCAAAGCAATTCCTTTCCGGTCCACAGAGTGGGGTCTAAAAGAGTGGGGCCCCATTGTTTTCAATGGCAAATCATCTATTCCACTCAGAAACTGTGGTCACAGATTGACCGTGAACATTAAGGCACAAGGGATCTGTTTAATTATGGAGTACTGTAAAGCTTTCTATAGGACACCACCACCATTTTGTTTACCTCTTCATGTTGAGTCAAGGTCAAGATTGTCTTTTATGGTCAGAACAGTCCAGTACAATTATCCAAGACTGACTTTAATATAACATATAAATCAACAATAGGGTTTCAGTGGTTGGTTTATTGCAAGCAGAATTAATGTTTGTTACCTATCAGTCCATGTTGACTGTTGAACTGATGACCGTGGGGTTCTGGTAGGCATCAGTTCTAAACTGCTTACCTGCATGACTGCGACATCAAACATACACATCATCATCATAAAGCCCAAACACATGTGAATGGATCCTATTTCAAAGCTTTTCACCACGGCTGTATGCTGTTGTTGGCTCTGCTGACAAGAAGTCAGAGACCTACAGTACCAGTCAAACGTTTGGACACACCTACTCATTCAAGGGTTTTTCTTTATTTTTACTACTTTTTACATTTTAGAATAATAGTGAAGACATCAAAACTATGAAATAAAAAAGTGGTTCTTCAAATAGCCACCCTTTGCCTTGATGACAGCTTTACACACTCTTGGCATTCTCTCAACCAGCTTCACCTGGAATGTTTTTCCAACAGTCTTGAAGGAGTTCCCACATGTGCTGAGCACTTGTTGGCTGCTTTTCCTTCACTCTGCCGTCCGACTCATCCCAAACCATCTCAATTGGGTTGATGTCGGGGGATTGTGGAGGCCAGGTCATCTAATGCAGCACTCCATCACTCTCCTTCTTGGTAAAATAGCCCTTACACAGCCTGGAGGTGTGTTGGGTCATTGCCCTGTTGAAAAACAAATGATAGTCCCACTAAGCCCAAACCAGATGGGATGGCATATCGCTGCAGAATGCTGTGGTAGACATGCTGGTTAAGTGTGCCTTGAATTCTAAATAAATCACAAATAGTGTTACCAGCAAAGCACCCCCACACCATCACACCTCCTCCTCCATGCTTTACGGTGGGAACTACACATGCGGAGATCATCTGTTCACCCACACCGCGTCTCACAAAGACACAGCGGTTTGAACCAAAAATCTCCAATTTGGATTCCAGACCAAACGACAAATTTCCACCGGTCTAATGTCCATTGCTCGTGTTTCTTGGCCCAAGCAGGTCTCTTCTTCTTATTGGTGTCCTTTAGTAGTTGTTTCTTTGCAGCAATTCAACCATGAAGGCTTGATTCACACAGTCTCTTCTGAACAGTTGAATTTGAGATGTGTCTATTACTATGTGAAGCATTTATTTGGGCTGTAATTTCTGAGGCTGGTAATTCTAATGAACACAACTGATTGGCTCAAACGCATTAAGAATGAAATAAATTCCACAAATTAACACCTGTTAATTTAAATGCATTCCAGGTGACTACCTCATGAAGCTGGATGAGAGAATGCCAAGAGTGTGCAAAGCTGTCATCAAGGCAAGGGTTGGCTATTTGAAGAATCTCAAATATAACATATATTTTGTTTTGTTTAACACTTTTTTTGGTTACTACATATTTTATTTGTTATTTTTGTCATTTAGCAGACGCTCTTATCCAGAGCGACTTACATGAGCAATTAGGGTTAAGTGCCTTGCTCAAGGGCACAGACAGATTTTTCACCTAGTCGGCTCGGGGATTAGAACCAGGGACCTTTCGGTTACTGGCACAACGCTCTTAACCACTAAGCTACCTGCCGCCCCATGATTCCATATGTGTTATTTAATAGTTTTGATGTCTTCACTATTATTCTACAATGTAAAAAATTGTACAAATAAAGAAAAACCTGTCCAAACGTTTGACTGGTAGTGTACAGGAAAACCAAAGTCACAGCTTTATGTTCTTCTTCCTCTCCTCTTTCTCTAAATAGAGAAGACTAACATTTACTCCTTATCACTTTCGATTTACAGCTGGTGCCGGCTGTGTTTTATACACAGACGTTGAGGCTTTAGGAGGTGTAAACAAAGGAACTTGGCTGTTCAATGTACAGAACTACAGGCCATGCCAGTCTGGCTGTGGACCACAGAGGCTGTGTTTACACAGGCAGCCCAATTCAGATCCTTTGCCAATTATTTCCACATCTGATACCTATCTGATCTTGTCCCTAATGTGTAAACAGCAACACTAAAAAAAAAACAGAATCTGATCTTTTGATTTCTGATTTATACCACCTCCATATGTGGATCTCAATCCTGATAGAATTCTGATGCTACATATGTGACCTCAGTCTGGATGCTCAAATCTGAATTGATTTGCTCTGAAGTGTTATTATTTTAAAGAAATGATGCACATCACCTGCCATTACCATGGCAACCACCCCAACATTTTAAGGTATGGTGACAGGAAATGAACATTGCATCTGTGTGCTACTTCAGAGGCTACATCAGTGAGAATGTGCAAATCTGATATGGGTCACATGTAAAACTGAGTGTGGACACACAGAAAAAAAAGATTGGATATGGAAAACAAATCTGAATTGGATTCTTCGGGTAGCTGTGGAAACACAGCCAGAGTGTTTTTAAAAGGACAGTAGCAGCAGCTTTTCCAGAAAACCACTATCACAGCTCATTTCAATCATGTGGAAAGTTCAGAAGCCTGTGAAACTGTGCCTGTTTGAAATAAAAGCTTTCTTATAGATTCCTATTTGTCATGTAGCTGAGTTAGATCACCTTGGCAGCAGTGGTTGCTGTAGTCTTACTGTTATTCAGAATGTGGCGGTTGGTGAGAGAGTTTGAATCTCTGATGCAGCGGCTGAGGTTGCATCAAACCAATGTTGCAGATTTAAGTAATTGTATTTATTTATTTTATTTCACCTTTATTTAACCAGGTAAGCCAGTTGAGAACAAGTTCTCATTTACAACTGCGACCTGGCCAAGAAAAAGCAAAGCAGTGCGATAAAAACAACAACAACACAGAGTTACACATGGGATAAAACAAAACATACAGTCAATAACACAATAGAAAATCTATATACATGTAGTGTTGAGTGCAATAGTGTTGCCATGCAGTACAGTAACAACCGCAGTAATTACACAGTAATAATAACATAGTACTGTGTGACCTTAATCATCAATAGAACAGGACACTACATTGAATTTGTATTGTAATGACCACATTGTACTAGACTGCGTAGCTATAACAATATTTATTTTCACCCTACTTCGACCCATAAGCAGTCGGAGTAGCACTGATTAGAGGTTATTGTTTGGCTGTTATTCGCTTCAAACTTAGCACACTTCTGGCTGTGATATGATCCAGTTCATCTGAGAAATTAAGTCAGGACCCTTATTGATGTGGCTGTTGTGGTTTGCATGTCATTGAAGATTTAAAATGTTATACTTGTATTCTGGCCCAAGGCTTCACAGGTGAGAGAGCTCTGTATATGTGTGTAATTACAGGGCTCCTCTGTAAAAGAGACCTTGGTCTCAGCATGACTCCCTGTCACATTACAGGTTACATTTGTTTGTGTTGCAAACTTTTGACAGACGTATCTGAAAATATGTGGCTTTGGCAACATCAAGTCTGAGCCTGGGGGTTGAAACAATTAAACATTGCCCATGCGGTCTCTAAACGGTTTGAACGGCCACGGTCCCGTTAATTGGCTCGGTCTTGTGTATCTGGCGGAAATTCCCCATTATGAAATTCTGCAACAAATGAAGGATGCACATCCATGGGCGTTGTGATGCAGACTGATACAACAAGAAGAGAACACAGTGTTTCTCCTGAAAGGAAATAGAGCAACACTGAACGATATCATGAGAAAGTATCCAAACTTTGGTCTTAACGAAAGTATCCCATCTAAATGGAGAAGTTCTTTGGAAAGAGAGGTGGAGAGCAGGGCAGAATAATGGTTACAGATGCAGGATCTTAATTTGACTAGTTTCTCACAGCAGGAAAATAATCCTGCAGCAACAGGAAATGTGAATTATTGTGTGAATTATAATTAATGTATTTGATGAGGAGAACTTAATGTGGTGTCGAAGAAGGCGTGACAGAACCTGTAAACACACCTGGAGCAATTTTCGCATTTCCTGAACATGAAAAAACGATTCCCCCACAACCATATAAACAGGAAACCATAAACAGTCACTAGATGGTCTGGTCTCTGGGTTGGACCTGCTGATGGATGCGCTCACTCTGCTCTGTGGTTGGGTGTGTGTGTGTGTGTGTGTGTGTGTGTGTGTGTGTGTGTGTGTGTGTGTGTGTGTGTGTGTGTGTGCGCGAATGTGTGCACGTGCGGGATGTGAAGCACCCATAAGCTGTGCTTGACTGTGTTTATCTGGTCAGACGAAGACTCAACATCATGTCTTGAGTTTACAACCAGCATCACAAACATTGTACCTGCTCAGCCTCAATCACTGATTCATGGTTTCTTGGAAAGTCAAACTAAAATCTTATGGAGTAAAAATAAATAATTGACCATCTTTGTGATTGCCGGCTGCCTTTATTCATAAAGCATTTTGGGGGGGCTCATCTAAAATCCAGAATCAAATGTGTGGACATTCATCTGGGCCAAAGAACAATCACACACAATCACACTGTACCCTCTTAGAATAAAGGGTTCCAAAAGGGTTATTTGCCTGTCCCCATAGGAGAACCCTTTTGGGTTCCAGGTAGAACCCTCTTTGGAAAAGGTTCTACATGGAACCCAAAAGGGTTTTACCTGGAACCAAAAGGGTTCTATCTGGAACCAAAAATGGTTATTCAAAGGGTTCTCCTATGGGGACAGCCGAAGAACCCTTTTAGGTTTTAGATAGCAAAATGTTTTCTAAGAGTGTATAACATCCCACCATCATAAGGCGTCATCCATTGACAAACTCCATTAGTCAAACAAAAGTACTTCAACAGAGGGATGGTCAATTATGCAACTGTACAGCATGGTGATTAATGGTGGGTAGGATGATAAGCATGATCTGCAGTAGTCTGGAGTGTCTGTGAATACTGTTACAGCATCCAGCTGGCAGGAGGCTCCACTACCAGTGACCACCACTTGTCTACAACAAACACACCAATTTTGGGAACAAAGACTGCCACAGAATGTTTGAGAAAGTTATCAAAATGTTCCCAGAACATGATTTTGGCAAATGGACAAGAATTTATTAGAACGAATTTCAAGCACACACACGCACGCGCACACACAAACACTATTTTACTTTTTCATTTGATTAGGTTAATCGACGCCAAAGAGATTGTACATTTTTCTTAATAATTTGAACCTAATGATTTGGTTCAATACACGCTTGAAAACATGTTGCGCATGTAAATTGCGCATGCAGTCTAACTATAATCAACAAGGCGGGCTTTATTATCTTTGTAGGGACATCCTAAAACGTTTAACATTTCAGAGTAGGCTATTAATTTGCTGAACGTAAATGAACGCATACTGCGGCGACGGGTAGGCCTATCCAATGGACACTATCAATAGAGTGATTTGTGATTAATTCACTTCCGCCTATTTATTTTATTATAAGATTATTTTATATTTAAAAAAATAAACTAGACAACTTTGCACTTAGAATAGCATTCTCAAAACCACCCATTGAATTCAAAAGATTGTCTACAAAAACCTACATTATGTTTCCCACTATGTCCCTCAAAAGGATAATTAGGCATATACACTGAGACATTGTGAGAAAATTCATTTAAACCGATCACAAAATGTTTCAATTATTCAAATGTAGCCTAGCCATGCAGAACAAAAAAAGCGTGCATAAATAGTGTAAACTTACAATGGGGCTGATGCACTATCCGATGCGCGCAGGCAGGAATCCCATTCCCTTATAGGACCCAAAGCCCAATCTTGTTCTGCAGAAATAGGCGCGGCCGGACACTGCTCACACCCCGCCCCGAATCATCGCATGGTAGGGCAGAGAGTAGCCTACAGTATTTAATCCCCACACAATTCAGTATAGTCTACAGGACATGTGAATCATGCACACCCCCACATCCTTTCAAATGTTCCCCTTGAATTAGTTCTACCGGGAAACTTGATAACATCAGAGCAGAGCAGAATTATAAGGAAGTTCTGAAGAAAGGCGGATAGAAATAGTAAAGTAACAGCAGCGGTTATTTGTACCAGGAGACTAATACCATTAAAATAATAGTAGCCTTTACAATATAGGCCTGGTGTTGTTGGTCTTTATCGGTTATGCAAGGCTCTCTAAATTTGGATGAACAGTACACAGTTTTATTGTAGCCCTGGACAAGCACACCTGATTCAACTTATCAATAATCATCAGGCCCTCAATAAGTTGAATCAGGTATGTTTGTCCGGGGCTACAACAAAAATGTGTGCTGTTGAGGGGTACTGGAGGACTGGAGTTGGGAACCACTGTGCTAGGCTACCCCTAGTTACATGTATGGCCTAATTTAGCATCCTATAAAACTCTCACCACGCACCACAGAACTGCAGCATACACAAACCTTTTTACATACAGTGGGGAAAAAAAGTATTTAGTCAGCCACCAATTGTGCAAGTTCTCCCACTTAAAAAGATGAGAGAGGCCTGTAATTTTCATCATAGGTACACGTCAACTATGACAGACAAAATGAAAAAAAAATCCAAAAAAATCACATTGTAGGATTTTAATGAATTTATTTGCAAATTATGGTGGAAAATAAGTATTTGGTCAATAACAAAAGTTTCTCAATACTTTGTTATATACCCTTTTTGGCAATGACACAGGTCAAACGTTTTCTGTAAGTCTCCACAAGGTTTTCACACACTGTTAATGGTATTTTGGCCCATTCCTCCATGCAGATCTCCTCTAGAGCAGTGATGTTTTAGGGCTGTCGCTGGGCAACATGGACTTTCAACTCCCTCCAAAGATTTTCTATTGGGTTGAGATCTGGAGACTGGCTAGGCCACTCCAGGACCTTGAAATGCTTCTACGAAGCCACTCCTTCGTTGCCCGGGCGGTGTGTTTGGGATCATTGTCATGCTGAAAGACCCAGCCACGTTTCATCTTCAATGCCCTTGCTGATGGAAGGAGGTTTTCACTCAAAATCTCACGATACATGGCCCCATTCATTCTTTCCTTTACACGGATTAGTCGTCCTGGTCCCTTTGCAGAAAAACATCCCCAAAGCATGATGTTTCCACCCCCATGCTTCACAGTAGGTATGGTGTTCTTTGGATGCAACTCAGCATTCTTTGTCCTCCAAACACGACGAGTTGAGTTTTTACCAAAAAGTTATATTTTGGTTTCATCTGACCATATGACATTCTCCCAATCCTCTTCTGGATCATCCAAATGCACTCTAGCAAACTTCAGACGGGCCTGGACATGTACTGGCTTAAGCAGGGGGGACACGTCTGGCACTGCAGGATTTGAGTCCCTGGCGGCGTAGTGTGTTATTGATGGAAGGCTTTGTTACTTTGGTCCCAGCTCTCTGCAGGTCATTCACTAGGTCCCCCCGTGTGGTTCTGGGATTTTTGCTCCCGTTCTTGTGATCATTTTGACCCCACGGGGTGAGATCTTGCGTGGAGCCCCAGATCGAGGGAGATTATCAGTGGTCTTGTATGTCTTCCATTTCCTAATAATTGCTCCCACAGTTGATTTCTTCAAACCAAGCTGCTTACCTATTGCAGATTCAGTTTTCCCAGCCTGGTGCAGGTCTACAATTTTGTTTCTGGTGTCCTTTGACAGCTCTTTGGTCTTGGCCATAGTGGAGTTTGGAGTGTGACTGTTTGAAGTTGTGGACAGGTGTCTTTTATACTGATAACAAGTTCAAACAGGTGCCATTAACACAGGTAACGAGTGGAGGACAGAGGAGCCTCTTAACGAGAAGTTACAGGTCTGTGAGAGCCAGAAATCTTGCTTGTTTGTAGGTGACCAAATACTTATTTTTCACCATAATTTGCAAATAAATTCATAAAAATCTTACAATGTGATTTTCTGGAATTTCTTTTCTCATTTTGTCTGGTCATAGTTGAGGTGTACCTATGATGAAAATTACAGGCCTCTCTCATATTTTTAAGTGGGAGAACTTGCACAATTGGTGGCTGACTAAATACTTTTTTCCCCACTGTAAGTATTTTTTATATGCAATTTTAGACATTCATTGCCTCCGACGCCACTCTGCCTCCTGAACAATGAAATACACTGCTCAAAAAATAAAAGGGAACACTTTATTTTTTACTAATTTTTTTACATTGTAGAATAATAGTGAAGACATCAAAACTATGAAATAACACATATGGAATCATGTGTAACCAAAAAAGTATATTTTATACTTGAGATTCTTCAAATAGCCACCTTTGCCTTGATGACAGCTTTGCACACGCTTGGCATTCTCTCAACCAGCTTAATGAGGTATTCACCTGGAATGCATTTCAATTAACAGGTGTGCCTTCTTAAAAGTTAATTTGTGGAATTTCTTACCTTCTTAATGCGCATGAGCCAATCAGTTGTGTTGCGACAAGGTAGTATACAGAAGATAGCCCTATTTGGTAAAAGACCAAGTCCATATTATGGTAAGAACAGCTCAAATAAAAAAATTAAATTAAAAAAATGTATTTGCCACATGCGCCGAATAAAGCAGGTGTAGACCTTACAGTGAAATGCTTACTTACAAGCCCTTAACCAACAATGCAGTTTTTTTTTTTTTTTTTTTACAAAATTAAAAAATTATGTGTTAAGTAAAACAAATATAAGTAAAAAATTAAAATAGCAAATAATTAAAGAGCAGCAGTAAAATAAAATAACAGTAGGGAGGCTATATACAGGGGGTACCGGTACAGAGTCAGTGTGAGGGGCACCGGTTAGTCGAGGTAATTTAGGTAATATGTACATGTGGGTAGAGTTAAAGTGACTATGCATAGATAATAAATAGAGTAGCAGCGTAAAAGAGGGGTTGGGGGTGGGGTGGGGGGGCAATTCAAATAGTCCGGGTAGCCATGATTAGCTGTTCAGGAGTCTTATGGCTTGGGGGTAGAAGCTGTTAAGAAGCCTTTTGGACCTAGACTTGGCGCTCCGGTACCGCTTGCCGTGCAGTAGCAGAGAGAACAGTCTATGACTAGGGTGGCTGGAGCCTTTGACAATTTTTAGGGCCTTCCTCTGACACTGCCTGGTATAGAGGTCCTGGATGGCAGGAAGCTTGGCCCCAGTGATGTACTGGGCCATACGCACTACCCTCTGTAGTGCCTTGCGGTCGGAGGCCGAACAGTTGCCATACCAGGTGGTGATGCAACCAGTCAGGATGCTCTCGATGGTGCAGCTGTAGAACTTTTTGAGGATCTGATGACCCATGCCAAATCTTTTCAGTCTCCTGAGGGGGAATAGGCTTTGTCATGCCCTCTTCACGACTGTCTTGGTGTGTTTGGACCATGATAGTTTGTTGGTGATGTGGACACCAAGGAACTTGAAGCTCTCAACCTGTTCCACTACAGCCCCATCGATGAGAATGGGGGTGTGCTCAGTCCTCTTTTTTCCCCCTGTAATAATCAAAGAGAAACGACAGTCCATCATTACTTTAAGACATGAAGGGCAGTCAATACGGAACATTTCAAGAACTTTTGAAACTGACTCTCATGAGGACCGCCACAGGAATGGAGACCCAGAGTTACCTCTGCTGCAGAGGATAAGTTCATTAGAGTTACCAGCCTCAGAAATTGCAGCCCAAATAAGTGCTTCACAGAGTTCAAGTAACAGACACATCTCAACATCAACTGTTCAGAGGAGACTGCGTGAATCAGGCCTTCATGGTCGAATTTCTGCAAAGAAACCACTACTAAAGGACACCAATAAGAAGAAGGAACTTGCTTGGGCCAAGAAACACAAGCAATGGACATTAGACCGGTGGAAATCTGTACTTTGGTCTGGAGTCCAAATTGGCG
Source organism: Coregonus clupeaformis (assembly GCF_020615455.1). Classification (NCBI taxonomy): domain Eukaryota; kingdom Metazoa; phylum Chordata; class Actinopteri; order Salmoniformes; family Salmonidae; genus Coregonus; species Coregonus clupeaformis. Next base: position 17,060 of record NW_025536582.1, read on the forward strand.
ATTTTTGGTTCAAACCGCTGTGTCTTTGTGAGACGCAGTGTAGGTGAACGGATGATCTCTGCATGTGTAGTTCCCACCGTGAAGCATGGAGGAGGAAGTGTTATGGTGTGGAGGTGCTTTGCTGGTGACACTGTCAGGGATTTATTTAGAATTCAAGGCACACTTAGCCAGCATGGCTACCACAGCATTCTGCAGCGATACACCATCCCATCTGGTTTTGCGCTTAGTGGGACAATCATTTGTTTTTCAACAGGACAATGACCCAACACACCTTCAGGCTGTGTAAGGGCTATTTGACCAAGAAGGAGAGTGATGGAGTGCCGCATCAGATGACCTGGCCTCCATAATCCCCCGTCCTCAAACCAATTGAGATGGTTTGGGATGAGTTGGACCGCAGAGTGAAGGATAAGCAGCCAACAAGTGCTCAGAATTTGTGGGAACTCCTTCAAGACTGTTGGAAAAGCATTCCAGGTGAAGCTGGTTGAGAGAATGCCAAGAGTGTGCAAAGCTGACATCAAGGCAGTGTTTAACACTTTTTTGGTTACTACATGATTCCACATGTGTTATTTCATAGTTGTGATGTCTTCACTATTATTCTACAATGTAGAAAAGTAGTAAAAAATAAAGAAGAACCCTTGAATGAGTAGGTGTGTCCAAACTTTTCACTGGTACTGTATACATCACAAAAGTAGTGCACTGGGCCTTTACTATTATTAGCAGATCGATATAGACCTCTGTAGCGCAGGCAAAAACGTTTATTCAGCATCTCGGCTTTGGCAAAAAAGGTAGTTGTATAATTAAGAACAGTATCTTGCAGGATTCAATAGTTGGAATTGTAAGAGTTGTTGCCCTGTCCCTTTCTCTGCAACTGTCATTCTAACAGAATCCAGAAAGAACAAAACCCTGTCCTCAAACATTTACATAAAAAGGTGCAAAGTTATGGGCAAAGACACAAAACATCCACATCAAATTAAATATTTTTCTTGATCAAATAACATGGGAAACAACCACTTTTTGTGCAGTATTAATTTACCATCCTTACAAACCACTTAATGTAAATGTACATTACTGTATTGGACATAGGCTGGTCATCTAGGTTTGTACCTGTAGACTTTCCATCACCATGAGGAAGAACCATGCACAATACAGTAATAGAGTACATTGAGACATCAAGTGGTTTGTGGTGCTGTGATGTGATGATGTGGCTCAGTTGGTAGTGTATGGTGCTTATAAAGATAGGGTTGTGGGTTAGATTCTCACGGGGGACCAGTACAAAATGGACGTGCTCACTACTGTCAATTGCTCTGGATAAGAGTGTCTGCTAAAATGGAAAATTAATGAATAGACCATTTCAGTTTTCACATACAAATAAGTTGCATTTGCAAAGTATTTCAAGAAACTGGAATAGAAATATCAAGCAAGTATTTTTATATTCCAAAGTATTATCAGATGAACTGTTTTGTACAGATCATTATCCGACTCAAGTTACAAATGCTGGTAACACTCAAATACATTTAGTTTAAATGTTTTCACAAAAGTAGTGCACTGGGCCTTTACTAGTCCTCTATTAGCAGACCAATATAGGCTGTGTGTGCAATTCAAAACAGTGAATCTGGAAAATCTGTATAAAGGCAGTGTGGCGGTGAGTATGGTAGAACCTTGTTTTGTGAATTTAAGTGATCAGCACTGACAGCTTATGGATGTCGCACACAACTCAGCTGACTTGCGTCCAAGTGTGCATGTTGAAAATGTGACATCATGCTTTATAGCTGTCAGGAATCCTCCCTCTATGTGAAAATAATGTTCACCATCTGAGTTATCAGAATCTATAATCTGGAGTAAAGCGTGGCCCAGAGGCATCTAGTCTGATTGAAGACAGTTCCCTTTTCTTTCTCATTCTCTCATTCCCTCCATCTCTCCGTCTGTCCCACTCCCCTCCCTCCTCATCTCTGGTTCTCTGATTCGCATCCTACAGCTTTACGGGACCATGCTGCGTTCACTCATCTCCCTTTTATTCATTCAACACTCTGGGTCTATCCATAGACAGCCCTTACAGCATCCTCAGAGACAGCCCCTCACAGCATCCTCAGAGACAGCCCTTACAGCAGCCTCAGAGACAGCCCCTCACAGCATCCTCAGAGACATCCCTTCACAGCATCCTCAGAGACAGCCCTTCACAGAATCCTCAGAGACAGCCCTTCACAGCATCCTCAGAGACAGCCCTTACAGCATCCTCAGAGACAGCCCTTACAGCATCCTCAGAGACAGCCCTTACAGCAGCCTCAGAGACAGCCCTTCACAGCATCCTCAGAGACAGCCCTTCACAGAATCCTCAGAGACAGCCCTTCACAGCATCCTCAGAGACAGCCCTTACAGCAGCCTCAGAGACAGCCCCTCACAGCATCCTCAGAGACAGCCCTTCACAGAATCCTCAGAGACAGCCCTTCACAGCATCCCTCAGAGACAGCACCTCACATAATCCTCAGAGAGCACCTCACAGCATCCTCAGACAGACCCTCACAGCATCCTCAGAGAGCCGCTCACAACATCCTCAGAGACAGGCCCTAACAGCATCCTCAGAGACAGCCCCTTACAGCAGCCTCAGAGACAGTACATTATAACACATACTGTATATAGGTCTAAATCATAGCCTAATCATATTGCAGGACATGTCTCATTCAATAGCTAAGCATCCTCGAAAGTAAATAGGCCGGTAGCCTATTTAAAATAGTTGACAATATGGGTAGGCTATAGTAGCCTATTGCTGTGAGATAGGAGCGTGACATCATAGCCTATTTAACCTCAGAGCCTATACCAAGACAGGATAGGAGAGTGACATCATAGCCTATTCAATCTCAGAGCCTATACCAAGACAGGATAGGAGAGTGACATCATAGCCTATTTAACCTCAGAGCCTATACCAAGACAGGATAGGAGAGTGACATCATAGCCTATTCAATCTCAGAGCCTATACCAAGACAGGATAGGAGAGTGACATCATAGCCTATTTAACCTCAGAGCCTATACCAAGACAGGATAGGAGAGTGACATCATAGCCTATTCAATCTCAGAGCCTATACCAAGACAGGATAGGAGAGTGACATCATAGCCTATTTAACCTCAGAGCCTATACCAAGACAGGATAGGGAGAGTGACATCATCAGCCTATTCAATCTCAGAGCCTATACCCAAGACAGGATAGAGAGTGACATCATAGCCTATTTAACCTCAGAGCCTATACCAAGACAGGATAGAGAGTGACATCATAGCCTATTCAATCTCAGAGCCTATACCAAGACAGGATAGGAGAGTGACATCATAGCCTATTTAACCTCAGAGCCTATACCAAGACGGGATAGGAGAGTGACATCATAGCCTATTTAATCTCAGAGCCTATACCAAGTTAGGTATATTGTTGAACAACAATTTGTCTTTTGCATAGCAGTGTGGGCTGTAGCTTTTATTTTTAAATGGTTCGAATAGACAATCAATCTTTCAGAACGTGGCCAGTGTTCAGCACTCCTATAGGCAGCATGCATTTCTTTTTGAAAAAGTCACTGCAAAAGATTAAAACATTTTTTAAAACATGAGGCCCCTGGATTGTCTGTCATTAATCAATAATTTAATTATTGCATGGAATTAAGTCAAAATGGCAACATTTTCAGATGAGATGTGACAAAAGCTGGTAGAATACTGTATTCAGCTTTCGCAATGTTAATGAGTCTCTGGAAGAACTGATTGTTGGCTTTTTACAATTCCACTGAAAGACATGGAGTTCAGTGTGCCTACCAAAAACCTTGAGCCCTTTATCAGCAGTTCTTGGTGATCTGTTCTTTAACGTGACTTTTCATTCATGAAAAGCAGACAGGTTTGTTCCAGTTTGACTCAAAGAAGTTGAGGACACATGCTGCAACAGATACCTCTAAACCCCTGTGCAGTTTTGGTCTTTTAGGTAAGGGGTGTATAAAGGGTACTAATACAGGTGTTGTGATGAAGGTAGTATTTACAACAAGACTGAAAACATGTCAAGGAGTGCTTTCATAGTCATGATGATGAACAAGGTAGAAGAAGTATACCCCTACACTCCCACCCACATACTCTCTCTTCCACAAAGACCATTCCTCATAGCTTGCACCCCCCCTTCCCCTTGCAACTTACATACAGTTGAAGTCGGAAGTTTACATTAAAACTCGTTTTTCAACCACTCCACAAATGTCTTGTTAACAAAATATCGTTTTGGCAAGTCAGTTAGGACATCTACTTCGTGCATGACACAAGTCATTTTTCCAACAATTGTTTACAGACAGATTATTTCACTTATAATTCACTGTATCACAATTCCAGTGGGTCAGAGGTTTAAATACACTAAGTTGACTGTGCCTTTAAACAGCTTTGAAAATTCCAGAAAATGATGTCATGGCTTTAGAAGCTTCTGATAGGCTAATTGACATAATTTGAGTCAATTGGAGGTGTACCTGTGGCTGTACTTCAAGGCCTACCTTCAAACTGAGTGCCTCTTTGCTTGACATCATGGGGGAAATCAAAATAAATCAGCCAAGACCTCAGAAAAATTATTGTAGACTGTCACAGATTCCGCCGAGGCTGCTCCTCCTCCTTGCTCGGGCAGGCTTCAGCGTTCGTCAGCTCCCGGAGTACTAGCTACTGCCGATCGATGTTTCGGTGTTTGTCTTGTGTTGTCTAGTTTGTACACCTGTTACTTATTTTGTGTTGATTGTGTAACATATAAGTTCCCTTGTTTTACGTTTGGCCTTTGTGTGTTATTGTCATTTTGTCCTGGTTGATGTTCGGCAATTCTAGTTCGCCTTTTACGCACAGCGCTTGTTTACTTCTCCAGTGTTGTGGAGACTTTTTGTTTTTGTGCGTGTTTCCTTGAAGTAAAGTAGTCATCCTGATCCTCTGTGTCCTGCGCCTGACTTCAACGCCGCATACACATCACCCCATTCTGACAGAATAACACACCACCCATGGAGTCAGCAGGACCAGCGGTGGTAACTGAGTCTCTGGAGGATCGGGTCAGCAGCCAGGACGCCATGATCCGGAGACTTGGCACCGCCATGCAAGATGTGATGGACACTCTGAGCCGATGGGAAAGAGGAGGCTTGCCCACTGCTCCTCCTACAACACCACCACCATCGGTCAGACCCATCGTACCATCTCCGGAGTCCAATGGGATTCGGCTCTCGCTCCGAGGGCATATGATGGCACCGCGAGCCGGGTGTCAGGGTTTCCCTACTCAAGTGGAACTCTACCTGGCAACCATTCACCCGGCACCCTCGGGATACGAGAGCGTTTCCGCCCTCATCTCCTGTCTATCCGGCAAGGCATTGGAGTGGGCCAATGCCGAATGGAGGGGAATAGACGCCGCCACCATCAGCTATGCAGAGTTCTCCCGCCGCTTCAGGGCGGTTTCGATCATCCCCCAGAGGGTAAAGCGGCGGGGAGCGTCTGTTCCACCTCCGACAGGGGAAGAGGGAGCGCACAGGAGTTCGCCCTGGACTTCCGGACTCTGGCGGCTAATGCGGGGTGGAATGAGAGGCCCTCATCGACCACTATACGGTGCAGCCTACGAGAGGACGTTACGTCGAGTTGGCCTGCAGGGACACCAACCTAAGCTTCGATCAGTTGGTGGACATGTCGATCCGTCTGGATACCCTGCTGGCTACCGCGGACGTCCGGAGTTGGGGCCGTCCATTCCATCCCCCAGCACCTCCGAGCAGGCCCTGTGGAGCTCGGGGTGCTGGTGCTAGAGAGAGGAGGAGAGAGACCCGGAGAGAGGCCGTCCCCTGCACCAACTGTGGCCGTAGAGGACACTGCGGCTAGGTGCTGGGAGGGTCTCCCTGGGGATCGAGGCAGCAGGTCACGCACTGATGAGTCATTTCAGGTGAGTAGGCACCCAACTCACCCAGAGCTCTCTGTTGTCCACTTGTTTATTCAAGTTGAATTTCCCCAGGTTTCATCTCATTCCCAGCATAAGGCGGTGAGTCGAGCAGCTGGGAATTTTATTGATCGTAATTTCTGTGTTAAGTTAGGGATTCCCCTCCTACCAGTAGATGTGCCTTTTCCTATTCATGCCCTAGATAGCCGTCCTTTGGGATCAGGTTTAATTAGGGAGGTCACGGCGCCACTAAAGATGAAGACGCAGGGGGGTCATGAGGAAATCATACAGTTGTATCTGATAGACTCTCCTGCGTTTCCCGTGGTGCTGGGGCTTCCTTGGTTAATCTCTCATGACCCCACCATTTCGTGGCAACAGAGGGCTCTCAGGGAGTGGTCTGATCAGTGTGTCGGGCGGTGTATAGGTGTTTCCGTAGGGGCGACCACGGTGGAAAGTCCGAACCTAATGCCGCAATGCACATTCCTCCTGAATATGATGATTTGGCACTCGTGTTCAGTAAGAAGAGGGCGACGTTGCCACCTCATAGACAGGGGGATTGTGCGATAGACCTCCAGGCAGGTGCTGCACTTGCGTAGTCATGTGTATCCTCTGTCTCAAGAGGAGACGGCGCTATGGAGACATACATCGCCGAGTCTCTGATCAGGGGATACATCGGCCCTCCACTTGGCCTGCGTCCTCGAGTTTACTTTTTTGAAGAAGAAGGATGGAGGTTTGCGCCCGTGTATTGATTACCGTAGTCTCAATCAGATCACTGTTAAATACAGTTATCCTCTCCCTCTGATTGCGAGTATGACGGAGTCATTTACACGGAGCGCGCTTCTTCACAAAATTGGATCTCAGGAGCGCCTACAACCTGGTGCGCATTAGGGATGGAGATGAATGGAAAACAGCATTTAGTACCACCTCGGGTCACTATGAGTATCTCGTCATGCCATACGGGTTAATGAATGCTCCTTCAGTCTTCCAATCATTTGTGGACGAGATTTTCCGGGATTTGCATGGGCAGGGTGTAGTGGTGTATATTGACGACATTCTAGTATACTCTGCTACACGAGCCGAGCATGTGGCCCTGGTGCGTCGAGTGTTGGGTAGGCTGTTGGAGCAGGACGTGTATGTGAAGGCGGAGAAATGCCTGTTTTCCAGGAGTCCATCTCCTTCCTGGGCCATCGGTTGTCCGCGTCAGGGGTGGAGATGGAGATTGACCGCGTTTCAGCCGTGCATAATTGGCAGACTCCTACCACGGTTAAGGAGGTGCAGCGGTTTTGGGGTTTTGCCAATTACTACCAGAGGTTTATCCGGGGTTTTGGACAGGTAGCAGCTCCCATCACCTCCCTGCTAAAAAGGGGGCCCGGTGCGTTTGCAGTGGTCGGCTGAGGCGGACAGGGGCGTTTAGACAACTGAAGGACCTGTTCACCTCGGTTCCGGTGCTGGCACATCCGGACCCCTCTTTGGCGTTCAAGTGGAGGTGGACGCGTCAGAGGCTGGTATTGGGGCTGTACTGTCTCAACGCTCAGGCACGCCCCTAAACTCCGGCCCTGTGCTTTTTACTCTAAGAAGCTCAGCCCGGCGGGAACGTATTACTGACGTGGGGGACAGGGAGCTGCTAGCTGTGGTCCAAGCCCTAAAGGTGTGGAGGCATTGGCTTGAGGGGGCTCAACACCCTTTTCTCATTCTGACTGACCATCATAACCTGGAGTACATCCGGGCAGCTAGGAGACTGAACCCTCGTCAGGCTAGGTGGGCCATGTTTCTGGCCCGGTTTGTCTTTAAGCTCACCTATATACCAGGGTCACAGAGCGTTAAGGCAGACGCCCTGTCCCGGCGATATGACACAGAGGAGAGGTCCATTGAGCCCACTCCCATACTGCCAGAGTCTTGTCTGGTGGCACCGGTGGTGTGGGAGGTCGATGCGGAGATCGAGCGGGCGTTACGTACCGACCCTACTCCTCCAGAGTGTCCGGAGGGGCGGAAGTACGTGCCGCTCGAGATTCGTGATCGACTAATTTATTGGGCTCATACGTCACCCTCCTCTGGACATCCGGGTATTGGCCGGACAGTGCACTGCCTTAGTGAAAAGTACTGGTGGCCAACATTGGCAAAGGACGTGTGGGTTTATGTCTCCTCCTGCTCGGTGTGCGCTCAGTGTAAGGCGCCTAGACACCTGCCCAGGGGGAAGTTACAACCCCTACCCGTTCCACAACGGCCGTGGTCTCACCTATCGGTAGACTTTGTCACGGACCTTCCCCCCTCCCAGGGGAATACCACTATTCTGGTCGTTGTGGATCGGTTTTCTAAGGCCTGTCGTCTCATCACAATGCCGGGTCTCCCTACTGCCCTACAAACTGCTGAGGCCCTGTTTACTCACGTCTTCTGGCACTACGGGGTACCTGAGGATATAGTGTCTGATCGGGGTCCCCAGTTCACCTCTAGAGTCTGGAGGGCGTTTATGGAACGCTTGGGGGTCTCGGTTAGCCTTACCTCGGGTTTCCACCCTGAGAGTAATGGGCAGGTGGAGAGAGTGAACCAGGATGTGGGTAGGTTTCTGAGGTCTTATTGCCAGGACCGGCAGGAGGAGTGGTCGGGGTACATCCCCTGGGCAGAGATTACCCAAAACTCCCTTCGCCACTCCTCTACTAATCTGACCCCTTTTCAGTGTGTGTTGGGGTATCAGCCGGTTCTGGCACCCTGGCATCAGAGCCAGATCGAGGCTCCTGCGGTGGATGAATGGTTTCGGCGCTCGGAGGAGACATGGAACGCTGCGCATGTCCATCTGCAGCGGGCTATTCGTAGGCAGAAGGCGAGCGCCGATCGCCACCGCAGTGAGGGTCCAGTGTATGCACCTGGAGATCGAGTCTGGCTCTCGACCCGAAACCTGCCCCTTCGCCTGCCCTGCCGGAAGCTGGGTCGGCGGTTTGTGGGGCCGTTTAAAGTCCTGAGGAGATTGAACGAGGTATGTTACAGGTTACAACTGCCAGATGATTATCGCATTAACCCCTCGTTCCATGTGTCTCTCCTCAGGCCGGTGGTAGCTGGTCCACTCCAGGACAATGAGATACGGGAGACTCCTCCGCCCCCACTGGACATCGAGGGGGCCCCGGCGTACTCAGTCCGGTCCATCGTGGATTCGAGACGTCGGATGGGGGGTCTGCAGTATCTCGTGGAGTGGGAGGGGTACGGTCCGGAGGAACGGTGCTGGGTGCCTAGGAGGGACATCTTAGATCTCTCCCTCCTGACGGAGTTCCACGAGTCATCCCACTCGCCCTGCTCCGCGTCCTCCTGGCCGTCCCCCGAGGCCGGGTCGGCGCACGGCTGGAGCCGCGCGTCAAGGGGGAGTACTGTCACGGATTCCGCCGAGGCTGCTCCTCCTCCTTGCTCGGGCAGGCTTCGGCGTTAGTCGTCCCCGGAGTACTAGCTACTGCCGATCGATGTTTCGGTGTTTGTCTTGTGTTGTCTAGTTTGTACACCTGTTACTTATTTTGTGTTGATTGTGTAACATATAAGTTCCCTTGTTTTACGTTTGGCCTTTGTGTGTTATTGTCATTTTGTCCTGGTTGATGTTCGGCAATTCTAGTTCGCCTTTACGCACAGCGCTTGTTTACTTCTCCAGTGTTGTGGAGACTTTTGTTTTGTGCGTGTTTCCTTGAAGTAAAGTAGTCATCTTGATTCTCTGTGTCCTGCGCCTGACTTCACCGCCACATACACATCACCTCATCTGACAGTAGACCTCCACAAGTCTGGTTCATCCTTGGGAGCAATTTCCAAACGCCTGAAGCTACCACGTTCATCTGTACAAACAATAGTACGCAAGTATAAACACCATGGGACCACGCAGCCATCATACCGCTCAGGAAGGAGACGTAAGATTTGGCATGGGTCCTCAGATCCTCAAAAAATTCTACAGCTGCACCATCGAGAGCATCCTGACTGGTTGCATCACCGCCTGGTATGGCAACTGCTTGGCCTCCGACCGCAAGGCACTACAGAGGGTAGTGCGTACGGCCCAGTACATCACTGGGGCCAAGCTTCCTGCCATCCAGGACCTCTATACCAGGCGGTGTCAGAGGAAGGCCCTCAAAATTGTCAAAGACTCCAGCCACCCTAGTCATAGACTGTTCTCTCTGCTACCGCACGGCAAGTGGTACCGGAGTGCCAAGTCTAGGTCCAAAAGACTTCTCAACAGCTTCTACCCCCAAGCCATAAGACTCTGAACAGCTAATCATGGCTACCCGGACTATTTGCACTGACCCCCCACCCCATCCTTTTTACGCTGCTGCTACTCTGTTAAGTATTTATGCATAGTCACTTTAACTCTACCCACATGTACATATTACCTCAACTACCTCAACTAGCTCGGTGCCCCCCGCACATTGACTCTGCAACGGTACCCCCTGTATATATAGCCTCCCTACTGTCACTTTATTTTACTTCTGCTCTTTTTTTTCTCAACACTTTTTTTGTTGTTGTTGTTGTTTTATTTTTACTTTTTTGTTTAAAATAAATGCACTGTTGGTTAAGGGCTGTAAGTAAGCATTTCACTGTAATGTCTGCACCTGTTGTATTCGGCGCATGTGACCAATAAAATTTGATTTGATTTGATTTGAAATTAAACAACAAGAAGCATTGGTGGAGTCATTTTGATCTCACTTTGCTTGGCAGTGTATGTCCTTGCGTTGTCTTTGACTGCTTTTTTGAGGATGTTGTAGCACACACTCCTCTTTAGGCTCTTCTCCAGGGTCTTGAGCTTGGCAAAGCTGTCCACATTTAATACGTGCTTGTTAGGGGGATCTGAAGCGATCTGTCTCAGCTCAGCTTTGATTTGATTTGATATTCTGTCTCCTAGAGATTAATGTACTTTGGTGCGAAAAGTGCAAATCAATCCCAGAACAACAGTAAAGGACCTTGTGAAGATACTGGAGGAAACATGTACAAAATTATCTATATCCACAGTAAAACGAGTCCTATATCGAATAACCAGAAAGGCCGCTCGGCAAGGAAGAAGCCACTGCTCCAAAACCGCCATAAAAAAGCCAGACTATGGTTTGCAACTGCACATGGGGACAAAGATTGTACTTTTTGGAGAAATGTCCTCTGGTCTGATGAAACAAAAATAGAACTGTTTGGCCATAATGACCATCGTTATATTTGGAGGAAAAAGGGGGTTGCTTGCAAGCCGAAGAACACCATCCCAATCGTGAAGCACGGAGGTGGCAGCATCATGCTGTGGGGGAGCTTTGCTGCAGGAGGGACTGGTGTACTTCACAAAATAGATGGCATCATGAGGAACGAAAATTATGTGGATATATTGAAGCAACATCTCAAGACATCAGTCAGGAAGTTAAAGTTTGGTCACAAATGGGTCTTCCAAATGGACAATGACCCCAAGCATACTTCCAAAGTTGTGGCAAAATTGCTTAAGGACAACAAAGTCAAGGTATTGGAGTGGCCATCACAAAGCCCTGACCTCAATCCTATAGAAAATCTGTGGGCAGAACTGAAAAAAGCGTGTGCAGAGCAAGGAGGCCTACAAACCTGACTCAGTTACACCAGCTCTGTCAGGAGGAATGGGCCAAAATTCACCCAACTTATTGTGGGAAGCTTGTGGAAGGCTACCCGAAACGTTTGACCCATGTTCATCAATTTAAAGGCAATGCTACCAAATACTAATTGAGTGTATGTAAACTTCTGACCCACTGGGAATGTGATGAAAGAAATAAAAGCTGAAATAAATCATTCTCTCTACTATTATTCTGACATTTCACGTTCTTAAAATAAAGTGGTGATCCTAACTGACCAAAGACAGGGATTTTTTACTAGGATTAAATGTCAGGAATTGTGAAAAACTGATTTTAAATGTATTTGGCTAAGGTGTATGTAAACTTCCGACATCAACTGTAAGTGTGACAAGTTCGAGACATCTCTAGTAGTAGAATATCCACGGAAACCATGCCAACAACCCCCAACACATAGACACACACTCTCACACTCTCACTTTATGCCTGTGAGGAGGATAAGTGAAAACTAGATAGTTATTATTACTATTTAAGAGGACATATTTTCCTCTCCCCATCTGTTTATCACTGTTTATGTGATGTACAGAACAAGCAATGGCTTTCTCCCCTTCAATGACCTTCAGTTCTACATGAAATGTGCAATGGCTCAAAATCCACAAACTGATCTGTGTCTTATAAACCGCAACTATTCCCCAGAGCTAGGTGTCATGACTGATTTGGAGCCTCTAGGCTAGCGTTCCCTGCAAAGATGTGGGAGTGGATAAGTAAAGCAATTGTAAAGCCTTTTCTCAGTGTGATCCTCAACCATCCATCCTCAACATTTGAATCCAAAAGTTTGTAAACTGAAGGGTGATTTAAAATTATTTTAGGAAGAATCTTTATAGTCTTATCAAGCCAAATGTGACAAACTGACAAAAAAGGGTTAATTAATGCAAAACGATAATTGAAGCAATACTTAAATACTTACTACCCGGCAAAGCCAAAACGACCCCTGGACATTACCTAAACTTTCCATAATCCAATAACAAACATATCTTTAATATTTTAACAAATACTGTGAGATATCGTAGAAAAGTGTGACAATAGTTACAATATGTTCCATTATTACAGACAGTCACATGGCATAAATGTACAGTCATCTGTTCGAACCTTAATGATGAAGACAGTTTTTCTTATCAGCATAGTATCTTTTTTAGGACAGGAAGAAAGCCCACAAAACTGCTTTCACTCCACAGATACTTGGAACAGAGTCCCAACGTGTGTTACTCCTTAGCAAAACAGACTGCAGAAGATCTCATCTCATCTAGTCTGCAATAAAACAAATTTTACAGGATCACAGGACAGCAGACTCACTATTACATCAGTGTACTGTATTTATCATAATTTCAACTCAATACTGACCTTGTTGTTACACTGGCAATAATAATAGTAATAATATGTATTATCATATGAGATCACTATTTGGCAAGCACCAGAATAACAATGAAACAATTTCAATCAGATTTCAAGTGTTTATTCCAGATATATAAACTGTCTATAAACAACAATTGTAAAATGTAAATAAAATAAATAAAGACATATTTATAGTGATATTGTTCCGATTGCTTATTTGAAACCGTCTATTCCCACAGCATACCACAGATGAAACCAATCCAGTCCTCAGTAGCAGCAGGAGAGTAGCACAGAATGTGGCAGGAAGCCACTATTTACTGCAGGTGTTCATTACGCTCTCCTCTTAGGCAAACAACTGTGGTAGTACTTGGCACTCATTTACGGAACAGTCAACTAATCAGAACGTGCTCTTGTTGATGACAGAGGACCTAGGTTAACCAAACTCTCCACATTCTCTCGCCAGGTTAAAAAACTTGACCCTGAATGACACTGAACTCATCATGACAGAGACCCCTCACCATCCTTGACTGAACTCATCATGACAGAGACCCCTCACCAAACGTGACTGAACTCATCATGACAGAGACCCCTCACCATCCTTGACTGAACTCATCATGACAGAGACCCCTCACCAAACGTGACTGAACTCATCATGACAGAGACCCCTCATCAAACGTGAAAGAACTCATCATGACAGAGACCCCTCACCATACAGTGGGGGAAAAAAGTATTTAGTCAACCACCAATTGTGCAAGTTCTCCCACTTAAAAAGATGAGAGAGGCCTGTAATTTTCATCATAGGTAAACGTCAACTATGACAGACAAATTGAGAATTTTTTTTCCAGAAAATCACATTGTAGGATTTTTAATGAATTTATTTGCAAATTATGGTGGAAAATAAGTATTTGGTTACCTACAAACAAGCAAGATTTCTGGCTCTCACAGACCTGTAACTTCTTCTTTAAGAGGCTCCTCTGTCCTCCACTCGTTACCTGTATTAATGGCACCTGTTTGAACTTGTTATCAGTATAAAAGACACCTGTCCACAACCTCAAACAGTCACACTCCAAACTCCACTATGGCCAAGACCAAAGAGCTGTCAAAGGACACCAGAAACAAAATTGTTGACCTGCACCAGGCTGGGAAGACTGAATCTGCAATAGGTAAGCAGCTTGGTTTGAAGAAATCAACTGTGGGAGCAATTATTAGGAAATGGAAGACATACAAGACCACTGTCAAGGTAGATGTAGGTGGGTGTGGTGGTGGAATCAGGCGCAGGACGCAGAACGTTAGTCCAACAGACTTTAGTAGATGCACACAAAAACAATCACGAATAAATGCCCTGAGGCGAAAACTCCGCACGTAGGCGAAAATAACGGGCGCACTAACAGGTGCGACAAAACACTCCAAACAATATGGAGAAATAGCTCAACCGAGCAAACAGTAGAATAACAGCCTACCGGCACGACAGTAAAACAATAACACACAACACTAGACAAACACAACGAGAACTTATAGGACACTAATTACACTAAACGATAACAGGTGTAACAACAATCAGACAAAAGCAAACGAACATAGAAACATGCAACGGTGGCAGCTAGTATTCCGGAGACGACCGAACGCCGAAGCCTGCCCGAGCAAGGAAGAGAGGCAGCCTCGGCGAAACCGTGACAGTACCCCCCTTAGCGGCTCCAGACGTGCGCCGACTCCGGCCTCGGGGGACGACCAGGAGGACGCGGAGCAGGGTGCGTCGGGTGCCCACGATGGAATTCCGTCAGGAGAGACGGGTCCAAAATGTCTCTCCTCGGCACCCAGCACCGTTCCTCCGGGCCGTACCCTCCCACTCCACTAGATATTGGAGACCCCCATCCGACGTCTCAAATCCAAGATGGACCGCACGGAGTACGCCGGTGCCCCCTCGATGTCCAATGGGGGCGGAGGAGTCTCCTGATCTCACTTTCTTGGAGTGGGCCAGCTACCACCGGCCTGAGAAGAGACACATGGAACGAGGGGTTAATACTTTTATACTCAACAGGTAGTTGTAATTTGTAACACACCTCGTTCAACCTTCTCAGGACTTTAAATGGCCCTACAAACCGCCCGACCCAGTTTCCGACAGGGCAGGCGGAGGGGCAGGTTTCTGGTAGAGAGCCAGACTCGATCACCAGGTGCGTACACCGGTCCCTCACTGCGGTGGAGATCGGCGCTCGCCTTATGACGACGGAGGGCCCGCTGCAGGTGGACGTGTGCAGCGTTCCATGTCTCCTCCGAGCGCCGCACCCACTCATCCACCGCAGGAGCCTCGATCTGGCTCTGCTGCCAAGGTGCCAGAACCGGCTGGTAACCCAACACACATTGGAAAGGGGTTAGGTTAGTGGAGGAATGGCGTAGGGAATTCTGGGCCATTTCGGCCCAGGGAACGTACCTGGCCCACTCCTCCGGCCGGTCCTGGCAGTATGTTCTAAGAAACCTACCCACATCCTGGTTCACACGTTCCACCTGCCCATTACTCTCCGGGTGGTAACCCGAGGTGAGGCTCACCGAGACCCCCAACCGCTCCATAAAAGCTCTCCAGACTCTGGAGGTAAATTGGGGACCTCGATCAGACACAATATCCTCGGGTACCCGTAGTGCCGGAACACATGGGTGAATAGTGCTTCGGCGGTTTGCAGGGCAGTAGGAAGGCCCGGCATAGGGAGCAAACGACAGGCCTTAGAAAACCGGTCCACAACGACCAGTATAGTGGTATTCCCCTGTGAAGGAGGAAGGTCAGTGAGGAAATCCACGAGAGGTGAGACCATGGTCGTTGTGGAACGGGCAGGGGTAGTAACTTACCCCTAGGCAGATGTCTAGGCGCCTTACACTGGGCGCACACCGAGCAGGAGGAAACATAAACCCTCACATCCCTCGCCAACGTGGGCCACCAGTACTTGGCACTAAGACAGTGCACTGTCCGGCCGATACCAGGGTGTCCAGAGGAGGGTGACGTGTGAGCCCAATAGATCAATCGATCCCGAACCTCGAGCGGAACTTACTTCCGACCCTCCGGGCATTGAGGTGGACTAGGGTCGGTGCGTAACGCCCGCTCGAGTTCAGCATCGACCTCCCACACTACCGGTGCCACCAGACAAGACTCCGGCAGTATGGGAGTGGGCTCCACGGACCTCTCCTCCGTGTCATACCGCCGAGACAGCGCGTCTGCCTTACCGTTCTGTGACCCAGGGATGTATGTGATCTTAAATGTGAACCGGGTCAAAAACATATTCCACCTCGCCTGGCGAGGGTTCAGCCTCCTCGCTGCCCGGATGTACTCCAGGTTACGGTGGTCCGTCAAAATGAGGAAAGGGTGTTGAGCCCCCTCAAGCCAGTGCCTCCACACCTTTAGGGCCTGTACCACGGCTAACAGCTCCCTGTCCCCTACGTCATAGTTTCGCTCCGCCGGACTGAGCTTCTTGGAATAAAAGGCACAGGGGCGGAGTTTAGGTGGCGCGCTGGACCGTTGTGAAAGAACGGCTCCTACACCGGCCTCTGACGCGTCCACCTCTACCTGAAATGGCAAAGAGGGATCCGGATGCGCCAGCACCGGGGCCGAGGTAAACAGGTCCTTCAGCCTCCCAAACGCCCTGTCCGCCTCGGCTGACCACTGCAGACGCACGGACCCCCTTCAAAAGAGACGTTATGGGAGCTGCCACCTGTCCAAAAACCCCGGATAAACCTCCGGTAGTAATTCGCAAACCCCAAAAACTGCTGCACCTCCTTCACAGTGGTTGGCGTTTGCCAATTACGCACGGCTGACACCCTGTCTACCTCCATCTTCACCCCTGACGCAGACAACTGATAACCCAAAAAGGAGACCGACTCCTGGAAGAACAGACACTTCTCTGCCTTGACATACAGGTCGTGCTCCAACAGCCTCCGCAACACTCGGCGCACCAGGGCCACATGCTCGACTCGGGTAGGCGAGTACACGAGAATGTCATCTATGTACATGACCACCCCCTGTCCCTGCATGTCCCTGAAGATCTCATCCACGAATGATTGGAAAACTGAAGGAGCGTTCATCAACCCGTATGGCATGACAAGATACTCGTAATGGCCCGAGGTGGTACTAAAGGCTGTCTTCCATTCATCGCCCCCCCTAATGCGCACCAAGTTGTACGCGCTCCTGAGATCTAATTTAGTGAAGAAACGCGCCCCGTGCAATGACTCCATCATGGTCGCAATCAGCGGGAGTGGATAACTGTACTTCACCGTGATCTGATTGAGACCACGGTAGTCAATGCACGGGCGTAACCCTCCATCCTTTTTCTTCACAAAAAAGAAACTCGAGGACGCAGGGGAAGTGGAGGGCCGTATGTATCCTTGTCTCAGAGATTTGTCTATGTAAGTCTCCATAGCTCTCTTCTCCTCCTGAGACAGAGGATACACATGGCTCCGTGGGAGCGCAACTCCTGCCTGGAGGTCTATCGCACAATCTCCCTGCCTATGGGGGAGGCAACTGCGTCGCCCCTCGACTTACTGAACACAATAGCCAAATCCCCATACTCAGGGGGAATGTGCAATGCGGGCACCTGGTTTGGACTCTCCACCGAGGTAGCCCCCTACGGAAACGCCTAAACATCGACCCACACACTGGGCAGACCACTCCATCAGAGCCCTCTCCTGCCACGAAATAGATGGGTTATGGGTACTCAACCAGGGCATGCCCAGCACCACCGGATACGCAGGCGAGTCGATCAGAAATAGCTGGATCATCTCCTGATGACCCCCTGCGCACACATCCTAAGGGGCGCCGTGACCTCCCTGATCAAGCCCGCACCCAACGGACGGCTATCTAGGGCATGAACGGGGAAGGGAACGTCAACAGGGAGAAGGGGAATCCCTAAGGCTAAACAAAATTTATTATCAACAAAATGCTGGGAATGAGGTGCTACCTGTGGAAAACACACAGGCATACAGAAGTGTGCAACAGAGAGCTCTGGGTGAGTGGGGCGCCTACTCACCTGGAAGGACTCCCCAGTGCGGGACCTGTCGTCTTCTCCCCTAGGAGGCCATCCCCAGCACCTAGCCGCGGTGTGTCCTCCCCGACCACAGTTGGTGCAGGAGATGGACCCCCTCGTCATCCGACCCCTCCTCTCTCTAGCGCCAGCGCCCCGAGCTCCATGGGGCACGGCTCGGAGGCGCTGGAGGGTGAAATGGACGGACCCCCCTCAGGACGTCCGCGGGTAGCTAGCAGGGTATCCAGCCTGATGGACATGTCGACCAACTGGTCGAACGAGAGGCTGGTGTCCCTACAGGCCAGCTCCCTACGGACGTCCTCACGTAGACTACATCGGTAGTGATCGATGAGGGCCCGCTCATTCCACCCCGCATCCGCCGCTAGAGTACGGAATTCTAAGGCGAACTCCTGGGCACTCTTCTTCCCCTGCCGGAGGCAGAACAGACGCTCCCCCGCCGCTTTCCCCTCCGGGGGATGGTCAAACACCGCCCTGAAGCGGCGGGAGAACTCGTCGTAGGTGATGGTGGTAGCGTCGATTCTCCTCCACTCTGCGTTGGCCCATTCCAACGCCTTACCGGAAAGGCAGGAGATCAGGGCGGACACGCTCTCGTGTCCCGAGGGCGCCGGGTGCACAGTGGCCAGGTAAAGCTCCACCTGGAGAAGGAATCCCTGACACCCGGCAGCGGTCCCATCGTAGGCCCTCGGGAGCGAGAGTCGAACTCCTCTGTGTTCCGGAGCGGGAATGGGCTGACTTGCCGATGGTGCGGGCAGGGAGGATGGTGGTGGAGGTGTCCCTCGGGTCTCCCAGCCTCGGATGGTGGTGATCACCTCCTGCAGTGCGGACCCCATCCGCAGGATCTGGTCATTCTGCTCGCGGACCCGGTCCTCCAGCGTCGCCTGTGCTGCTGCGGCTCCTGCTGATTCCATTCTTGGGGTGTGTTATTCTGTCAAGGTAGATGTAGGTGGGTGTGGTGGTGGAATCAGGCGCAGGACGCAGAACGTTAGTCCAACAGACTTTAGTAGATGCACACAAAAACAATCACGAATAAATGCCCTGAGGCGAAAACTCCGCACGTAGGCGAAAATAACGGGCGCACTAACAGGTGCGACAAAACACTCCAAACAATATGGAGAAATAGCTCAACCGAGCAAACAGTAGAATAACAGCCTACCGGCACGACAGTAAAACAATAACACACAACACTAGACAAACACAACGAGAACTTATAGGACACTAATTACACTAAACGATAACAGGTGTAACAACAATCAGACAAAAGCAAACGAACATAGAAACATGCAACGGTGGCAGCTAGTATTCCGGAGACGACGAACGCCGAAGCCTGCCCGAGCAAGGAAGAGAGGCAGCCTCGGCCGAAACCGTGACAACCACTGATAATCTCCCTCGATCTGGGGCTCCACGCAAGATCTCACCCCGTGGGGTCAAAATGATCACAAGAACGGTGAGCAATTATCCCAGAACCACACGGGGGGGACCTAGTGAATGACTTGCAGAGAGCTGGGACCAAAGTAACAAAGCCTGCCATCAGTAACACACTACGCCGCCAGGGACTCAAATCCTGCAGTGCCAGACGTGTCCCCCTGCTTAAGCCAGTACATGTCCAGGCCCGTCTGAAGTTTGCTAGAGTGCATTTGTATGATCCAGAAGAGGATTGGGAGAATGTCATATGGTCAGATGAAACCAAAATAGAACTTTTTGGTAAAAACTCAACTTGTCGTGTTTGGAGGACAAAGAATGCTGAGTTGCATCCAAAGAACACCATACCTACTGTGAAGCATGGGGGTGGAAACATCATGCTTTGGGGCTGTTTTTCTGCAAAGGGACCAGGACGACTGATCCGTGTAAAGGAAAGAATGAATGGGGCCATGTATCGTGAGATTTTGAGTGAAAACCTCCTTCCATCAGCAAGGGCATTGAAGATGAAACGTGGCTGGGTCTTTCAGCATGACAATGATCCCAAACACATCGCCCGGAGTGGCTTCGTAAGAAGCATTTCAAGGTCCTGGAGTGGCCTAGCCAGTCTCCAGATCTCAACCCCATAGAAAATATTTGGAGGGAGATGAAAGTCCGTGTTGCCCAGCGACAGCCCCAAAACATCACTGCTCTAGAGGAGATCTGCATGGAGGAATGGGCCAAAATACCAGCAACAGTGTGTGAAAACCTTGTGAAGACTTACAGAAAACGTTTGACCTGTGTCATTGCCAACAAAGGGTATATAACAAAGTATTGAGAAAATTTTGTTATTGACCAAATACTTATTTTCCACCATAATTTGCAAATAAATTCATTAAAAATCCTACAATGTGATTTTTTTTCTCAATTTGTCTGTCATAGTTGACGTGTACCTATGATTAAAATTACAGGCCTCTCTCATCTTTTTAAGTGGGAGAACTTCCACAATTGGTGGCTGACTAAATACTTTTTTTTCCCCACTGTATGTGACTGAACAATAACAAAGGAGATTGTGTTGAAAAGTTGATCGAGAGAAAACCGTGTGGAATTGCGGATTGTGGAAATATTTGCCCGTCTTCCATGTCCTTGTTCAGCCCACCATGCTGAACGTTTCCATCTATACCTTGGAGCATGATGGTCTGTCAGGTGTGGCAGCCAGGTTGCATGCAGGATGCATGTATCTGCATGTTTGCCTTCGCAGTTCCTGACTCCCATTATGTTAGCCTGAGGGAAAAAAGAGGCTCACCTGAGACAAAGATCAGATTTGAATTGTATGCTGCAGGCACTTATCTGCATGTGAACATATTCTTAGTGGAGGCTGCTAATAATGGCCAGAACGGCGCTAATGGAATTACATCAAACACCTGGAAACAATGTGGCGAGTGGCGCAGTGGTCTAAGACACTGCATCGCAGTGCTAGCTGTGCCACTAGAGATCCTGGTTCGAATCCAGGCTCTGTCGTAGCCGGCCGCGACCGGGAGACCCATGGGGCGGCGCACAATTGGCCCAGTGTTGTCCAAGGTAGGGGAGGGAATGGCCGGCAGGGATGTAGCTCAGTTGGTAGAGCATGGTGTTTGCAACGCCAGGGTTGTGGGTTCGATTCCCACGGGGGGGCAGTATGAAAAAAATTTATAATAATGTATGCACTCACTAACTGTAAGTCGCTCTGGATAAGTGTCTGTCAAATGTAATGTATTTGATACCAGTCCACTGATTCTGCTTCAGTCATTACCATGAGCCTGTCCTCCCCAATTAAGGTGCCACTGACCTCCTGTGTTAGAGCAGGAGATTTCTGTTGTTCTGTCTGAGAAGGAAAAGATAAATGTATTGTACATTACCAAACAATTTACCAGGACACTCTGACACTGCTTTTAGCTTCAGTATTGCATAAGAGTGAGAGAGAAAAAGTAGCTGGGCGCTTGTGTGGGTGTCTCATCAATGTTTCAATCAAGGACAAGTTTATACCAATGAAAGGACTCCTTCAAGTCAGATCTGGGGAGAGCCAAATGCTATTTGAGATCCATTACATTGTTTAGATTGGACTATGCAGACACTTGAATCTAACAACTTCAGCCAAGAACTGTGTTCTCATTCTTCGCACATTCAATTGACTGAGTCAGACCTCCAGGTCACTCTGAGGCGAAGACTGTGAGGTTGTTATAATGTGAGGAAGTGCATCCTGTAGAAACCTCTCTAAGAGGACATTGAACCTTCAGAGGGCCTTGAATCTTCACTATTGGCAACATTTTTAGGCCACACACAGCAATACTTCATCCAAAATGAGTTCAGAAAACGGCAGTTTAAGATTGCATTGTGTGCTATGCATTTTGTGTAGCCTACTTTATGAAATCCCCTGTAATTTATCCTATCGGCCCCAGTGGAAGCTGCTGTGAGGTAGCAGTAAGGATTGTATGAGATGGGAGGATACTTTGCAGGTGAGCCCCACCCTCTCCTGTTGCACACACCGCTAACAGAGAGAGCAGAAAACACACCTGGACAACCCAAACCTGTGAGATATTCACATTATAACACATATGCAAAAAAGAGAAAGGTAAGAAATGTCACTTTATTAAACGCATACGTATTCTAAAGTGCTTAGAACCTACCACTGCTCACTTTAGAAGAGTTTGGAAGAAATCCATTTGTCAGTTTAGAACCATACCACTTGTCTTTAGAATGGTAAGGAAACCTCTCCGTTGTCAAGTGTGGATTCAATGGGAATAGACATGAAATTCAGCACTTGTATGCATCTAAAGTTAAGTCAAGCATTATGCACCAAAGCATTTGGAAATGCCAGTATTGGAAAATGATTTGTCAATAACCAAACAAAAACAGAATGAAAAGCATTTACTCTTGTTGAAAGTAGGTAGTAGGTGCTGATGTTAACTGAGGTCCAGTTCAGGCTTTATGATAATGCAGAAGACAAACTGATTAACTCAATTTGACAAAACAACTGAAGTAGACACATTGGATTTGTCGCTGAAACCTGCAGAAAATTCTAATGCATTTATATTTGAATGATGATTAGAAAGGCCTACAACAGGCTGCATGGAGGCTGGGTGTGAAGAGGGGTTTCAGGCTCTGACCACCCAAGTTGGATCCGCGTAAACATTATCTTTTTATTTAATATTTTTCTTTGACATAGGTTCTCCTGAAGTCACTTCTCCCCTGCGTCTCCAGAGGGTCTCTCCCATGATGAACCTGACCTGTGCTATTCTACTTCTCTCTCTGGTGTCGCTAGTCCACGGTGCCTACTCTCTCGATGGGAGGAACAGAGACCTCTATGGTAGGATATCATGCCAAGCTGTAGCTCAGTAGCCTTGCTCTCCTGCCTACTCTTTTTTACTCAGCAAGATGTTATGCCAATGCTTAATATCCGTTGAACGTTCGCCAAAGCAAGGCATAAAACACAAGAATCATTCATGTTGCCAAGCGAAAGAAAGGGTGGTACATTTTCATTTAGATGCACTTTAAAGGGCAACTCCACCACATTTCGACTTCATTTTCAGTATCTCCAGCACCGTACCATTGTCAACACGTGAAAACAGCACATGCCTAAATTTTGTAGAAAAAATATATAAAGTTAAAACGTTCTACCCGATGACATCATCAAAAGTTAAAACATTTTTTTTAAACAGTGATTTTCAAACACTATGAGATTCTGGCTAGAAACTCGTTGCAGGTTTTGAAAATCACTGTTTTTTAAAAACGTATAATCTTACCCAGTGATGTCACAGAGAAGCATTTCTTAGGAGCTTTAATCTGAACCTTTTAACCACAGATCATGGAAATGCGTCGTTTTCACACATATAGACAGTTGTTTTGTGCTGGAGATTATATGTGAGGTTGGAAAGTGGCACAATTGCCCTTTAAATTGCATTTATTAACCAAACCCAAATGGGGGTCAGTAAATCTTGTTGTCAGTCAATGTCATCTGAGCAGTCATTAAATAGGAGGTTGCATGTCTTTTTCTACTACAAAATGTTGATATATGGAGTCCCTGTGTAGTAAGACATCTTTGGATTGAACTTTTTTTAACTTTCTCAGAGTCACCACCAGACATCTCTCTCTATGTCTGCAAACGGCTAAAGCTTTGTTCACACTGCAGGCCTTAATGCTCAAATCAGTTTTATTTTCAAATCCGTTCTGGAAAACTGACTGTCCAAACACTGTGACCAAATTGGATTTGTGTTCAGACAGCAGTCTACAATTGAGTACAATTGAGTATTTTTTCCACCAGTGTACTTAAGTACATTTAAAACCAGATACTTTTAGACTTTTACTCAAGTAGTATTTTACTGGGTGACTTTCACTTTTACTTGAATCATTTTCTATTAAGGATTCTATAAGGAGATGTCATCCCATTTGAAATAGGCCCTTTGCTTAGTTGGCTATAAAGAAGCAGTTCTTCAGAAATTCTTGAGAATTGAGCTCCACCAGTGGGAGTTCCACATAATGTTTGTTCATGTTGTTTTTTCTTTCTTCATAGTCCCTTTCTTTTTGTGCCAGAGTACATTTTCATAATATGTGTTGAAAACTGTCCTGAAGTTGAATTTAACCAGAACAGTCATTGTAATGAAAAATAAGCCTATGTTTCAGTATCCAGACAAAATAAATAAAAACTATATTGAACACAGTCTCACCATTTTTGGGGTGTTTTTTTTATGCCATGTCAAATCTAACATTATCCTCCCCCCCTGTTGCCCCAGACTGCCCAGCGGACATGTACATTGTTCTGGACACCTCAGAGAGTGTGGCGCTGAGAGCCCTATGGCTCCTTTGTTGAACAGATCAAGCAGTTTGCCCTGGACATTGTGGACCAGCTCAACACTAGGTGTGTATCACCTCCATACTGACTACATGACTGGTATTCATAAAAATATCATGTGGTTAACAATGGGTGTTTTCAGGTCCCTTACTTCAAATAATTCATGACAATTGGCAAATTAAAGGTAAGTTATGCTACATAGTAATGATTATGGCTAGCTTGCCAAGAGAAATAAAGTGCCGCGTTAGCTACAAGGCTTCTGGGAAACTCGTGCCTGACCGTTTATTCACCCCTGAAACTGTAACGCAGGCCAAACAATATCAATCCTCCTACAGAGGCTTCCATTGGCATACATCCTGTTTCATTCCATAAACCACTCTCTGTGATCATTATAAAAAATAGTCATATTGTACCAGTAAATTCACCACACACTCAGACCCACCCTGATAAACTGCACACAGAATGACCATTGATAACTGCTCTGGGCAACAGTGTTCTCCTGACAATGTGTTGTTAACGATCATCACAGGAGGTCTGCCTCACTACATGCAGTCTTATGAACACGTTGTGTGTTGACCTCTGTGTGAACTGTGGTTCTACAGTGATGAATCGGGGCTGAGAGGTAGTGTATGAGAACAGCTCCTCTCCTTATATGGTGCTCAAGGTTGCATTAATACTCTGCTCTTGGACAGACAGGGGAACAATCACAAGCATACATAAACATGTGCCCCCCCCCCCCACACACACACACACTCATACACACACATAAAGACACACACACACAAGGACACACACACATAAAGAAACACATACACACACTCCTTTAGAGACAGCAAATTATCTATTATAAATCGTATTAGACTTGCTTTTGCCATCACACTGTTCAGAAACAGTGCAACTATTACGAAAAAAATATTTTATCTGTATTTTCTGTGGCCCACAACGATACGTTTCATCACTGAATGCAAGCAAAAAACTAAAAAAACAGCCTGTGTGTGTCAGTGTGTGTGTGTGTGTGTGTGTGTGTGTGTGTGTGTGTGTGTGTGTGTGTGTGTGTGTGTGTGTGTGTGTGTGTGTGTGTGTGTGTGTGTGTGTGTACTACTCACTAACAAGCTCAGACAGGCAGCCAGAGTGACGAGTGACTGTGCGTGTTTGTTCAATGCAGCCATTCTGAATCATTCGCCCAGAAAAGGTTTGGGGGTTTACCTTTGGGGCACTGACCTGCATTCCTGACTGAGAGAGAGGTTGATATCTTATCTCCATCAAATGAAGTCTCACCTTACAGCTCAGGAGTTGTCCTCCTGAAGTTCCAAGGTGTGGACCTGATTAATGACGTCTTCACATGATAAGAATGATAGATATAAGAGTAGATCCCTCA
>NW_025536582.1:47500-55212 GCF_020615455.1 Coregonus clupeaformis
ATGTAATACTAGAAAAAAACACACACAAGAAATAAGAAGAAATATGAAGAACATAATAAGTAAGTAAGTAAGCATACTATATACAGGGTCAGTTCCAATGCCATATTTACAATGTGCAGGGATACTGGAGGGATGGAGGTAGATATGTATAGGGGTAAGGTGAAAAGGCAACAGGATATAAGATAAACAGAGTAGCAGCAGTGTGTATGTGAGTGGGTGTGCAGGTGTGTAGAGTCAGTATAAATGTATGGCTATTACGTGTGAGTGAGAAGATGATGGAGTGAGTGTGTGTGTGTGTTGGAGTGACAGTGTGTGTGAGTGTGTAGAGCCCTGTGAGTGTGCATAGAGACAATCCACAAATAAAAATAAAAGGTCAATAAAGATCCAAGGTTAACTCAGATAGTCCGTGTAGCTATTTTGTTAGCTATTTATCAGTCTTATTGCTTGGGGATAGAAGCTGCATGTAGCACAACACAGTTTATACATACTGCTTCACTCAGATTCTGCTTCAGAATGACTAACACTGGAAGAGGTTCACTGATGACAATGAGAAATAGATTAAACATATTATTCTTGTTTTCAGGGAACTCCAGGACGTCAAGGGGTTGCCGGGAGACCCGGAAGTTTGGGAGCAAAGGTAATATATGACACATTACAGAACATGAGCTTGTCTGTCTGCTGATTGTAGACTGTGGATGCATTATGCTTTGTAGCCTGTTTGATGCTACAGATGATGGCTACAGATGATGGCTACAGATGATGACTACAGATGAGGCTACAGATGATGGCTACAGTCAATGTGGAAATGCTCACCATGTGGATCATATCTTTGTCACCCAGGGGATGTCGTAGAAATATTTGACTCAAAAAGTAGTCAACTTAAAAATATTTCTCAAGAGACTGGAACTTGTGAATTTAGACTTTTATTATTTGCGTAACAAAGCCGAGCTTGCTCCATGGAGCAACAACTGCTTGTCCTGAACTGGAGCGCTCCTTTTATACAGTCACACTGATACAACTGATGGTTACTCCTCCCTATGTGAATCAATAACTTCTTTCAGTATCACATGTTGGCTACTCACGAGGGCTACTTGCGCTTCTCTAAGTGGGGCCACTGTATCTTATTAGTGGCATGACTCAAAAAATTATGTACATACGTACGTTAAAGAACAATCACACTCTGTATTGACTATATTCACTATCCAGGCATGCATCTGGAGTACAAAGTATCAATCATGTTCATTCTGTTTCACCATTCTCATTTCATAACACATTATAAAACATATCCATTAATACTTAAACATGATTTAAACATGTCATCCATAACCCATTCTCAACCACATACATTTATCATTTACCATCCTCCCTGGCCCTTGAGATTATGTGCATGTGGCCATGTGTCAGGTCATAAGGTCATAAGCACAAAGAAATGATAACACTAGTTCCATTGTTACTCCAATCTCCACACAGCCACCACGAGGAGTTGTATCTCCATCACATGTCATTGACATACCCAGACCAACTGCAGGGAGTTTATGAAAAACACATAAATGTCTCTGCTCTGTATTAACCCTTCAACTGGTTCTCAATCCATAAACATTTTAAGGCATATAGGTTTTTAATTCTACAACATATGTACTTGAAAATCATCCATAGGGACAGCAGGTGACCAGGGACCCCCAGGACACAGAGGAGAGAAGGTCAGAGTGATTATTTATCTAAAATAAAAGTAAATACCACTTTCAATGTTTTTTGATTATTCACAACATTGGTTAGCTATAATATAATCTTGCCTGCCCGAATTTACAGCTTTGGCGTAAATGCAATATTCAGAGACATAATTGTCTGGCTGTACAAGGTTAGCTAATGCATTGTTCCATGTGCATTCACTTAACTGTATTGAAATATGCCTAATGCCATGATTTTAGATGTCCAGATCTGTATGAAGTGCTTATGTTCCCAGTGTTTCCAACACCATGATTTTAGATGTCCAGATCCGCATGAAGTGCTTATGTTCCCAGTGTTTCCAACACCATGATTTTAGATGTCCGGATCCGTATTATGTCATGAACCCTGCATCCTGAGTCGGTTCCTGCCTGTGTTGTCATTTTCTGCTCGGAATCTCCAGTTTCCTGAGGTTCTGGAACGCTCCCTGCCTGGTTGCCGGGCGGCGTTGCTGGCGGGAGCTCTCCTGATTAACTGCACCTGCATCCCATCAGCGATCTGCACACCTGGTCCTGATCATCACCCTTTTTTAAGCTCTGACCTGACATCCATTCCCTGCCGGATCGTTAGCCATGAACAGTATGTTTATCAGTGTATCAGCCTTAGAGCTTCTAGCGTTAGTTTTGTTGTTTTGCACCTTGTTGGCTGCTGTGTACTTACCTCCGTTTTGTTCTATCTGCAGTCACTCACCCGGAACCTTCACCCAACCCCTGCCTGGTGGTCGGCGGCTGCCGAGCCATTATTGGACCTGCCACTGCACCCTCACCAACTCATCTCCGCCGCCCGCTCTGTTCCCTGGATTATTCAGCATCGCCTTTGAATCTGTTAAATAAACACTCACCTTCGTTTCAACTCACCTTGTCCTGGTCTGCTTCTGGGTTCTGGCTTTGTAACCCGTGACAGAAACGATCCGGCCAGTAATGAACCCAGCGGACCTGGACTCTGTTCGCCATGCCATTACCCATCAGGAGAAGATGTTGGGACAACATAGCACGAGCACTACAGGAGATAGCGTTGTCAGTTCGGAACCTTTCCACCAGTCTGCGAAGATCCAGGCCCAGCTCGGTTTGCCGGTGGAGAATCCACTACCGGTTTCACCCATCTCGCCTGCCGCTTCTGGAACTGTGTCCTTCCGTGAGCCCAAGGTTCCGACGCCGGATAAATATGAGGGGGAGCTGGGAAAATGCCATTCTTTCCTTATGCAGTGTGGCTTAGTGTTCGATCTACAGCCCAACTCTTATGCCACAGACAAGGCTAGGGGTAGCCTTTGTTATTGAGTTGCTGCGTGGTCGGCGCTGGAGTGGGCTTCAGCCGTTTGGGAACGACAGGACACCTGCATGGCTTCATACCAGGAGTTCACGGCCGAGATGAGGAAGCTATTCGACCATTCCGTCCCGAGGTATGGGACGCAGCTAGGCGCCTGTTTTCGCTTCGCAAAGGAACTCGCAGCGTTGCCGACTTCGTGATCGAGTTCAGGACGTTGGCTGTGGAGAATGGGTGGAATGAGGAGTCTCTGCAAGCGGCCTTTTACCAGGGCCTGTCGGAGCAGCTCAAGGATGAGTTGATCTCCTATCCGGAGACCTAGTGACCTGGACAGCTTGGTAGCCTTGTCTATTCGGGTGGATAACCGGAGTTCGAGAGCGAAGGAGGGAGAAGCAATGGGGCCCGTCCAATCGATCAGCTTCTCAGTTCCCAGTCGGGTCGGGGGTGGACCAGAATACGTTGATCATTGTCCACCACACAGGATTAGTGGAGAGGTCCTGCCTCCCGATTCTGAACCCATGCAAGTGGGCGGCGGCAGGGTTAACCAAGGAGGAGCGCCAACATAGACGTAAGACCAACTGCTGCCTCTACTGTGGTAGTTCGGGACATTACATCTCCACTGGTTCCCGGCGGTCGTCAAACTGCTCGGCTCGCTAAAGTTGGGAGGACTTTTAGCGAGCCAGTTTCAACCTCTCAATACCTCTGTCAGACCCCGTTTCCCGGCTACCCTCATGAACAGGAATCAGAGCTTAGCGATTAACGCTTTTGTCGATTCAGGTGCCGATGGAAGCTTTTATTGATGCCGAAGTGGTGGAACAGCTGGGGCTTTCAAGAGCAATTACCGGAAGCCATTGAAGCTACCACTCTGAACGGCAGTAGTCTGGTACGTATCACGATGAGGACTGAACCGGTTAAGATGCTGTTGTCAGGGAATCATTCTGAGGTGATCTCATTCTTCATTCTGCCTTCTTCCCATGTTCCTCTGGTCCTTGGATACCCCTGGCTGAAAGAACACAATCCCACGTTCGATTGGGTGACTGGCAAGGTAACTAGTTGGAGCCTTGATTGTCATGCTAACTGTCTCAAGACTGCCTGTTCCCATTCGGTTCCCAGTCCGGTGATTGAGGCTAAACCCCCAGATTTGTCCCTGGTTCCCGAGACATATCACGATTTGGGGGAAGTGTTTAGTAAGCGGAGGGCTCTGTCACTCCCTCCCCACCGACCATATGATTGTGCCATCAACCTGTTCCCTGGAGCTGTCTATCCCAAGGGACGGTTATACAGTATCTCCCGACCTGAACGTGAGGCTTTGGAGACCTACATCAAGGAGTCCCTAGCTGCTGGTCTCATTCGTCCCTCGTCATCACCCCTAGGGGCAGGATTCTTCTTTGTGGGTAAGAAGGGATGGCTCTCTTCGACCGTGTATTGATTATCGGGGTTGAATGATATCACGGTTAAGAACAAGTATGCCCTGCCCTTGATGAGCTCTGCCTTCGACTCCTTACAGGGTGCTACTGTGTTCACCAAGCTAGACCTATGCAATGCGTATCACCTGGTCCGGATCAGAGAGGGGGACGAGTGGTTGACGGGTTTCAATACACCGATGGGTCACCGAGTATCAGGTGATGCCGTTTGGACTGACCAATGCTCCAGCGGTATTCCAGAGTATGGTGAATGACGTCCTGAGAGATATGATCGGTCTCTTTGTGTTTGTTTACCTGGATGACATTCTGATCTTCTCGAAGGAACCTTCCAACCACGTCCAGCATGTCAGGCAGGTTCTGCAGCGATTGTTGGAGAATAGCCTGTTCGTGAAGGCCGAGAAGTGCGAATTTCACGCCCACACTACATCCTTCCTCGGTACATCATCTCCAGGGGAGAGATTAGGATGGACCAGAGAAGGTTAGGGCGGTTCTGGAATGGGCCCAGCCCGGTACGAGATTGCAGCTCCAGAGGTTTCTGGGGTTTGCAATTTCTACCGCAGATTCATCCGGGATTACAGCCGTGTGGCCGCTCCGTTAACTGCCCTGACTTCCAGTACCAGGACCTTCAATTGGAATCCGGAGGCGGATCGAGCGTTCCTGGATTTGAAGAGGCGATTTACCAACGCACCGATTCTCTCTCAACCTGACACGGCCCGTCAGTTCGTCGTTGAAGTGGATGCGTCTGATGTGGGGGGTTGGCGCCATCCTGTCCCAGCGATGCTCCACTGACGGTAAACTCCATCCCTGCGCCTACTACTCTCGTCGTCTTTCGTCTGCGGAGAGGAACTACGATGTGGGTAACCGGGGAGCTTCTTGCGGTGAAGCTTGCCTTGGAGGAGTGGCGCCACTGGTTGGGGGGCGGAGCAAACCGTTTATTGTCTGGACTGACCACAAGAATCTTGCTTACGTGCAATCGGCTAGACGTCTCAACTCCGGTCAGGCCAGGTGGTCTTTGTTTTTCGGACGCTTTAATTTTTCCCTGACGTTCCGAACTGGATCTAAGAACGGCAAGGCGGACGCCTTGTCCCGGATGTTCTCCAAGACGGAGGAGAGTGGGGCCAAGACCGAGACGATTCTTCCCCGGAACTGTGTCGTGGGAGCAGTTATGTGGAGGATTGAGGATGAGGTTATGGCGGCCCTTCGGACGCGTCCCGGTAATGGTCCACCCGTTCGGTTGTTTGTGCCTGAGTCGGTTCGTTCTGCTGTCCTCCAATGGTCCCACGCCAGCAAGATGGCTTGTCACCCTGGCGTGGCTCGGACCGATGGCGTTCATTTCGCAGACGATTTTGGTGGCCTGCCATGGGAGAGGATACTCGGAGGTTTGTTGCTGCCTGTCCAGTGTGTGCGCAGAATAAGAGTGCCAATCGGCCCAGCTCTGGACTACTTCACCCCTCCCTATTCCCCGGCGACCATGGTCGCATCTGGCCCTGGACTTTGTCACTGGGTTGCCCTCTTCTGAGGGGAACACGGTCGTTCTGACTATCGTGGACAGATTCAGCAAGTTCGCCCACTTTGTGCCCATTTCCAAGCTTCCCTCTGCCTCTGAGACGTCCGAGATCCTGGTTAGGGAGGTTTTCAGGGTCCACGGGTTGCCCAGTGACATCGTTTCCGACCGTGGTCCTCAGTTTACCTCTGCTGTCTGGAAGTCCTTCTGTTTGGCCATTGGAGCTACAGTCAGTCTCACATCTGGTTTTCACCCCCAATCTAATGGTCAGGCGGAGAGAGCCAACCAGAAGATGGAATCCACGCTACGCTGCCTTGTCTCCTCCAACCCCACCTCCTGGGTCTCTCAGTTGCCTTGGGTTGAGTATGCCCACAATACTCTCCCTACATCTGCCACTGGGATGTCTCCCCTTCCAGTGCCTGATGGCTACCAACCTCCCTTGTTTCCTTCTCAGGAGAAGGATCTCTCAGTGCCCTCTGTTCCAAGCCCACATTCGTCGTTGCCACCGACCTGGCACGGGCCAGAAAGGCCCCTCCTTAGAGTTTCTGACCGGTATCAGCTCCAGGCGACTCGTCGCCGGATTCCCGCTCCCACCTATACCATCGGAGATAGGGGTCTGGTTGGCCACACGGGGATCTTCCTCTACGGACTGAGTCTAGGAAACTGTCACCGAAGTTCATTGGTCCGTTTGTGGTGGAGAAGGTGATCAATCCTGTTGCAGTTCGACTCAAGTTACCAGAGAACGCTCAGAGTCCATCCCACCTTTCATGTCTCCTGCCTCAAGCCTGTTCTCCTCAGTCCTCTGTTGCCCCCTCCGCCTCCTCCTCCTCCCCCTCGGATGATCGGAGGTGGTCCTGCCTACACGGTGCGACGCATTATGGATTCCAGACGGCGGGGCCGGGGTTTCAGTATCTCGTGGACTGGGAGGGGTATGGTCCTGAAGAGAGGAGTTGGATTCCTCGGCGACAGATCCTTGATGCTGACCTCCTTCGTGACTTCTACCGCCTCCATCCTGGCGCTCCGGTAGTCCGCCCGGTGGCGTTCTCGTCGGAGGGGGGTACTGTCGTGAACCCTGCATCCTGAGTCGGTTCCTGCCTGTGTTGTCATTTTCTGCTCGGAATCTCCAGTTTCCTGAGGGTTCTGGAACGCTCCCTGCCTGGTTGCCGGGCGACGTTACAGGCGGGAGCTCTCCTGATTAACTGCACCTGCATCCCATCAGCGATCTGCACACCTGGTCCTGATCATCACCCTTTTTAAGCTCTGACCTGACATCCATTCCCTGCCGGATCGTTAGCCATGAACAGTATGTTTATCAGTGTATCAGCCTTAGAGCTTCTAGCGTTAGTTTTGTTGTTTTGCACCTTGTTGGCTTGCTGTGTACTCTACCTCCGTTTTGTTCTATCTGCAGTCACTCACCCGGAACCTTCACCCAACCCTGCCTGGTGGTCGCGCGGCTGCCGAGCCATTATTGGACCTGCCACTGCACCCTCACCAACTCATCTCCGCCGCCCGCTCTGTTCCTGGATTATTCAGCATCGCCTTTGAATCTGTTAAATAAACACTCACCTTCGTTTCAACTCACCTTGTCCTGGTCTGCTTCTGGGTTCTGGCTTTGTAACCCGTGACATATTAAGTGTTTACGTTCCCAGTGTTTCCAACACCATGATTTTAGATGTCCGGATCCGTATTAAGTGCTTAGAAGCTAAACTCTGATGTTCGTCACTCTCTTTCTCACAGGGTGACCATACAGAAGATAACCCCTATTTGGTAAAAGACCAAGTCCATATTATGGCAAG